>NW_028163541.1:0-37243 GCF_964263955.1 Coregonus lavaretus
TACATGATTCAAGGGGCAAAATATACTGCCAGCTGCCAGTGTGTCTGATCAGCTGAGGATACAGTTCTGAACACAACACACACACACACACACAAAACACACACACAAGTGCTCCCTTCTGCAGAGAGAGAGAGCGACAGAGAGAGAGAAGGAAAAAAAGAGGGAAAGAGGGGGAGTGGTGTGCGCCTGTGCAGGTCATTTGAAGATACGCAGCAGTCGGCTCTGGCTGCTGTGTATCGGAGACAATAAAGCTACAATGAGGGAAAAAAGTATTTGATCCCCTGCTGATTTTGTACGTTTGCCCACTGACAAAGACATGATCAGTCTATCATTTTAATGGTAGGTTTATTTCAACAGTGAGAGACAGAATAACAACAAAAAAATCCAGAAAAACGCATGTCAAAAATGTTATAAATTGATTTGCATTTTAATGAGGGAAATAAGTATTTGACCCCTCTGCAAAACATGACTTAGTACTTGGTGGCAAAACCCTTGTTGGCAATCACAGAGGTCAGACGTTTCTTGTAGTTGGCCACCAGGTTTGCACACATCTCAGGAGGGATTTTGTCCCACTCCTCTTTGCAGATCTTCTCCAAGTCATTAAGGTTTCGAGGCTGACGTTTGGCAACTCGAACCTTCAGCTCCCTCCACAGATTTTCTATGGGATTAAGGTCTGGAGACTGGCTAGGCCACTCCAGGACCTTAATGTGCTTCTTCTTGAGCCACTCCTTTGTTGCCTTGGCCGTGTGTTTTGGGTCATTGTCATGCTGGAATACCCATCCACGACCCATTTTCAATGCCCTGGCTGAGGGAAGGAGGTTCTCACCCAAGATTTGACGGTACATGGCCCCGTCCATCGTCCCTTTGATGCAGTGAAGTTGTCCTGTCCCCTTAGCAGAAAAACACCCCCAAAGAATAATGTTTCCACCTCCATGTTTGACGGTGGGGATGGTGTTCTTGGGGTCATAGGCAGCATTCCTCCTCCTCCAAAGACGGCGAGTTGAGTTGATGCCAAAGAACGTGTTGTGGTCTCATCTGACCACAACACTTTCACCCAGTTCTCCTCTGAATCATTCAGATGTTAATTGGCAAACTTCAGACGGGCCTGTATACAGTGGGGGAAAAAAGTATTTAGTCAGCCACCAATTCTGCAAGTTCTCCCACTTAAAAAGATGAGAGAGGCCTGTAATTTTCATCATAGGTACACGTCAACTATGACAGACAAATTGAGATTTTTTTCCCAGAAGATCACATTGTAGGATTTTTAATGAATTTATTTGCAAATTATGGTGGAAAATAAGTATTTGGTCACCTACAAACAATCAAGATTTCTGGCTCTCACAGACCTGTAACTTCTTCTTTAAGAGGCTCCTCTGTCCTCCACTCGTTACCTGTATTAATGGAACCTGTTTGAACTTGTTATCATTATAAAAGACACCTGTCCACAACCTCAAACAGTCACACTCCAAACTCCACTATGGCCAAGACCAAAGAGCTGTCAAAGGACACCAGAAACAAAATTGTAGACTTGCACCAGGCTGGGAAGACTGAATCTGCAATAGGTAAGCAGCTTGGTTTGAAGAAATCAACTGTGGGAGCAATTATTAGGAAATGGAAGACATACAAGTCCACTGATAATCTCCCTCGATCTGGGGCTCCACGCAAGATCTCACCCCGTGGGGTCAAAATGATCACAAGAACGGTGAGATAAAATCCCAGAACCACACGGGGGGACCTAGTGAATGACCTGCAGAGAGCTGGGACCAAAGTAACAAAGCCTACCATTAGTAACACACTACACCGCCAGGGACTCAAATCCTGCAGTGCAAGACGTGTCCCCCTGCTTAAGCCAGTACATGTCCAGGCCCGTCTGAAGTTTGCTAGAGTGCATTTGGATGATCCAGAAGCGGATTGGGAGAATGTCATATGGTCAGATGAAACCAAAATATAACTTTTTGGTAAAAACTCAACTCGTCATGTTTGGAGGACAAAGAATGCTGAGTTGCATCCAAAGAACACCATACCTACTGTGAAGCATGGGGGTGGAAACATCATGCTTTGGGGCTGTTTTTCTGCAAAGGGACCAGGACGACTGATCCGTGTAAAGGAAAGAATGAATGGGGCCATGTATCGTGAGATTTTTAGTGAAAACCTCCTTCCATCAGCAAGGGCATTGAAGATGAAACATGGCTGGGTCTTTCAGCATGACAATGATCCCAAACACACCGCCCGGGCAACGAAGGAGTGGCTTCGTAAGAAGCATTTCAAGGTCCTGGAGTGGCCTAGCCAGTCTCCAGATCTCAACCCCATAGAAAATTAGTTGAAAGTCTGTGTTGCCCAGCGACAGCCCCAAAACAGCACTGCTCTAGAGGAGATCTGCATGGAGGAATGGGCCAAAATACCAGCAACAGTGTGTGAAAACCTTATGAAGACTTACAGAAAAAGTTTGACCTGTGTCATTGCCAACAAAGGGTATATAACAAAGAATTGATAAACTTTTGTTATTGACCAAATACTTATTTTCCACTATAATTTGCAAATAAATTCATTAAAAATCCTACAATGTGATTTTCTGGATTTTTTTTTCTCATTTTGTCTGTCATAGTTGATGTGTACCTATGATGAAAATTACAGGCCTCTCTCATCTTTTTAAGTGGGAGAACCTGCACAATTGGTGGCTGACTAAATATTTTATTCTCCCACTGTATGTGCTTTCTTGAGCAGGGGGACCTTGCTTGCGCTGCAGGATTTCAGTCCTTCACGGCGTAGTGTGTTACCAATTGTTTTCTTGGTGACTATGGTCCCAGCTGCCTTGAGATCATTGACAAGATCCTCCTGTGTAGTTCTGGGCTGATTTCTCACCGTTCTCATGATCATTGCAACTCCACGAGGTGAGATCTTGCATGGAGCCCCAGGCCGAGGGAGATTGACAGTTCTTTTGTGTTTCTTCCATTTGTGAATAATCGCACCAACTGTTGTCACCTTCTCACCAAGCTGCTTGGCGATGGTCTTGTAGCCCATTCCAGCCTTGTGTAGGTCTACAATCTTGTCCCTGACATCCTTGGAGAGCTCTTTGGTCTTGGCCATGGTGGAGAGTTTGGAATCTGATTGATTGATTGCTTCTGTGGACAGGTGTCTTTTATACAGGTAACAAGCTGAGATTAGGAGCACTCCCTTTAAGAGTGCTCCTCTTCTGGATTTTGTTGTTGTTATTCTGTCTCTCACTGTTCAAATAAACCTACCATTAAAATGATAGACTGATCATGTCTTTGTCAGTGGGCAAACGTACAAAATCAGCAGGGGTTCAAATACTTTTTTCACTCACTGTATAAGTATTTTATCGTAGCTAATTGCATTAATTATGGGTCTCACCCATTATGTTAGAGCAGAGCTCTAGTGCTGCCAGCTTCTCTGTCTTCTATCACCATGACAACGCTCAGTAAGGCAATCAGATCCTGGAGCTGTACTGTAAGTGCCACGCCCTGCCTGGGAGAAAATCCATAGACAGTCACTTGATCCTTATACAGCCCCGAGCAACTCCCTTACCATCAGTTCACCTCCTTCCAGAATAGGATCCTGAATAATTAGCCGTATAGGAAATACAGTATGGGCAATTAAGGATAGGCTTACAGATGCACGATCTTAATTTGACCAGTATTGTTGCAGCAAAATAATCCTGCAGAAACAGGATTTGAACGTTTAGTCCTTAATGTTGCTTGATCGGTGCTTAGGCTATTAGCTGGCCAAAATTAGGCTACATGAAAAGTACAATATTGTTAATATAACCGTGTGTTATTGCGTGTTTTCAGTGAGTTTATGTAAATCATGAAGCTCATCTGCATTTCCTGCGGTGCTGGAAAGTTCTCAGCAACAAAGGAGTGATCAAATTAAGATCCTACATCTGTACTAGGCTAGCATCTGCTTACTAATATGTTAGTTTTACGGATATACGGCAGCTTAGATCGTTATGGGCTTTAGGTGAAATTCAACTCGGCACCTCCAATAATGCATGCTTTGAATGGACATTATTTATTACTGCCATCGGGAAATCTGTAACACTATATGCACACGGTTCCCCGTAAAAGCTGTCTGTGTATGAGTACTGTGTGTGTGTTTGTATTAATCAGTTTATGTGTGTTTACAGTGCCTTCAGAAAGTATTCACACCCCTTGACTTAGTCCACATTTTGTTGTGTTACACCCATCTACACACAACGCCTCATAATGACAAAGTAAAAACATGTTTTGAGAGATTTTGGCAAATTTATTGAAAATGAAATACAGAAATATCTAATTTACATGAGTATTCACACTCCTGAGTCAATACTTTGTAGAAGCACCTTTGGCAGTGGTTACAGCTGTGAGTGTTTCTGGGTAAGTCTCTAAGAACTTTCCACACCTGGATTGTGCAACATTTGCCCATTATTCTTTTCAAAATTCTTTAAACTCTGTCAAATTGGTTGTTGATCATTGCTAGACAACCATTTTCAGGTCTTGCCATAGATGTTCAAGTAGATTTAAGTCAACACTGTAACTCAGCCACTCATGAACGTTCACTGTTTTCTTGGTAAGCAACTCCAATTGTAGATTTGGCCTTGTGTTTTAGGTTATTGTCCTGTTGAAAGGCTAATTAATCTTCCAGTGTCTGGTGGAAAGCAGACAACCAGGTTTTCGTCTAGGATTCTGCCTGTGCTTAGCTCCATTCCATTAATTTTTTATCCAGAAAAACTCCCCAGTCTTTAACAATTACAAGCATACCCATAACATGATGCAGCTACCACTATGCTTGAAAATATGGAGAGTAGTACTCAGTAATGTGTTCTATTGGATTGGCCCCAAACTTAACACTTAGTATTCAGGACAAAATGTTAATTGCTTTGCCACATTTTTCCTGTCCGGCAACTGAGTTAGGAAGGACGCCTGTATTTATGTAGTGACTGGGTGTATTGATACACCATCCATAGGGTAATTAATAACTTCACCATGCTCAAATGGATATTCAATATCTGCTTTTTTGCCAATAGGTGCCCATCTTATTTTAAAATTATTATTTTTTAAAAGATCAGCTTAATATTGCAGATAGATTGTAACTTCCATCAATGTAATTGTCTGCATCACTTCCAATCCCCCATGTTTTTATATATACAGTGGGGAGAACAAGTATTTGATACACTGCCGATTTTGCAGGTTTTCCTACTTACAAAGCATGTAGAGGTCTGTAATTTTTATCATAGGTACACTTCAACTGTGAGAGACGGAATCTAAAACAAAAATCCAGAAAATCACATTGTATGATTTTTAAGTAATTCATTTGCATTTTATTGCATGACATAAGTATTTGATCACCTACCAACCAGTAAGAATTCCGGCTCTCACAGACCTGTTAGTTTTTCTTTAAGAAGCCCTCCTGTTCTCCATTCATTACCTGTATTAACTGCACCTGTTTGAACTCATTACCTGTATAAAAGACACCTGTCCACACACTCAATCAAACAGACTCCAACCTCTCCACAATGGCCAAGACCAGAGAGCTGTGTAAGGACATCAGGGATACAATTGTAGACCTGCACAAGGCTGGGATGGGCTACAGCACAATAGGCAAGCAGCTTGGTGAGAAGGCAACAACTGTTGGCGCAATTATTAGAAAATGGAAGAAGTTCAAGATGACGGTCAATCACCCTCGGTCTGGGGCTCCATGCAAGATCTCACCTCGTGGGGCATCAATGATCATGAGGAAGGTGAGGGATCAGCCCAGAACTACACGGCAGGACCTGGTCAATGACCTGAAGAGAGCTGGGACCACAGTCTCAATGAAAACCATTAGTAACACACTACGCCGTCATGGATTAAAATCCTGCAGCGCACGCAAGGTCCCCCTGCTCAAGCCAGCGCATGTCCAGGCCCATCTGAAGTTTGCCATGGAGGCTTAAATATACTGATCTAGTGAAATATACAGTGGGGAGAACAACTATTTGATACACTGCAGCTTTTGCAGGTTTTCCTACTTACAAAGCATGTAGAGGTCTGTAATTTTTATCATAGGTACACTTCAACTGTGAGAGACAGAATCTAAAACAGAAATCCAGAAAATCACATTGTATGATTTTGAAGTGATTGGAAGTGATGTAAGTGAGACAATTACATTGATGGAAGTTACAATCTATCTGCAATATTAAGCTGATCTTTTAAAAAATAATAATTTTAAAATAAGATGGGCACCTATTGGCAAAAAAGCAGATATTGAATATCCATTTGAGCATGGTGAAGTTATTAATTACCCTATGGATGGTGTATCAATACACCCAGTCACTACATAAATACAGGCGTCCTTCCTAACTCAGTTGCCGGACAGGAAAAATGTGGCAAAGCAATTAACATTTTGTCCTGAATACTAAGTGTTAAGATGGAGAGTACTACTCTCCATATTTTCAAGCATAGTGGTAGCTGCATCATGTTATGGGTATGCTTGTAATTGTTAAAGACTGGGGAGTTTTTCTGGATAAAAAATTAATGGAATGGAGCTAAGCACAGGCAGAATCCTAGACGAAAACCTGGTTGTCTGCTTTCCACCAGACACTGGAAGATTAATTAGCCTTTCAACAGGACAATAACCTAAAACACAAGGCCAAATCTACAATTGGAGTTGCTTACCAAGAAAACAGTGAACGTTCATGAGTGGCTGAGTTACAGTGTTGACTTAAATCTACTTGAACATCTATGGCAAGACCTGAAAATGGTTGTCTAGCAATGATCAACAACCAATTTGACAGAGTTTAAAGAATTTTGAAAAGAATAATGGGCAAATGTTGCACAATCCAGGTGTGGAAAGTTCTTAGAGACTTACCCATAAACTATATATATATTTTTTTCTCATATCATTTAAAAAAACTGTTCGCTAGGCGTAGGCAAGACCATAAGCAAATAGGTAAACTGGGATAATACTAAAGAGTTAATCAGGGTGATTTTTCCACAAATTGACAGGAATTTACCTTTCCATGGTAGCAAGATCTTATCTATTTTTGCTAACTTTCTATTAAAATGTATTGAAGTGAGATCATTTATTTCCTTTGGGATATGTATTCCGAGTATATCCACATCACCATCAGACCATTTTATTGGTAAACTACATGGTAATGTAAGATTTTTATTTTTTAGTGATCCAATACGTAATATAGTACATTTGTCATAATTTGGTTGTAATCCAGAGAGGTTAGAAAATGTATCTAGATCCTCTATGAGGCTGTGGAGGGATTCTAGTTGTGGATTAAAAAAACAAACATGAATCATCAGCGTACAATGACACCTTTGTTTTTAAGCCCTGGATTTCTAATCCTCTGATATTATTATTGGATCTGATTTTAATAGCTAACATCTCGATGGCCACAATAAATAGATATGCCGATAGTGGACAACCTTGTTTCACTCCTTTTGACAGTTTAAAACTTTCTGAGAAATAGCCATTATTTACTATTTTACACCTAGCGTTACTATACATGATTTTGACCCATTTTATAAGAGATTCTCCAAAATTGAAATGCTCCAGAGATTTATATATAAACCCCAGTCGTACTTTATCAAATGCCTTTTCGAAGTCTGCTATGAATAGCAGGCCTGGTTTCCCATATTTTCCATAGTGTTCTATTGTTTCCAATACTTGCCTTATATTATCTCCAATGTATCTTCCATGTAAAAAACCTGTCTGATTAGAATGAATAATATCTGACAATACCATTTTAATTATATACGCTATACATTTTGCTAGAATTTTTGCATCACAACACTGAAGTGTAAGGGTCCTCCAATTTTTTAAATGGACTGGATCTTTATATTTTCCACTTTTTATCCTGTTTCAGTAATAATGAGATCAGACCTTCTTCTTGAGTGTCAGATAATCTACCATTTACATACAGTGGGGGAAAAAAGTATTTAGTCAGCCACCAATTGTGCAAGTTCTCCCACTTAAAAAGATGAGAGAGGCCTGTAATTTTCATCATAGGTACACGTCAACTATGACAGACAAATTGAGAGAAAAAAATCCAGAAAATCACATTGTAGGATTTTTAATGAATTTATTTGCAAATTATGGTGGAAAATAAGTATTTGGTCACCTACAAACAATCAAGATGTCTGGCTCTCACAGACCTGTAACTTCTTCTTTAAGAGGCTCCTCTGTCCTCCACTCGTTACCTGTATTAATGGCACCTGTTTGAACTTGTTATCAGTATAAAAGACACCTGTCCACAACCTCAAACAGTCACACTCCAAACTCCACTATGGCCAAGACCAAAGAGCTGTCAAAGAACACCAGAAACAAAATTGTAGACCTGCACCAGGCTGGGAAGACTGAATCTGCAATAGGTAAGCAGCTTGGTTTGAAGAAATCAACTGTGGGAGCAATTATTAGGAAATGGAAGACATACAAGTCCACTGATAATCTCCCTCGATCTGGGGCTCCACGCAAGATCTCACCCCGTGGGGTCAAAATGTACACAAGAACGTCATGCTTTGGGGCTGTTTTTCTGCAAAGGGACCAGGACGACTGATCCATGTAAAGGAAAGAATGAATGGGGCCATGTATCGTGAGATTTTGAGTGAAAACCTCCTTCCATCAGCAAGGGCATTGAAGATGAAACGTGGCTGGGTGGCTTCGTAAGAAGCATTTCAAGGTCCTGGAGTGGCCTAGCCAGTCTCCAGATCTCAACCCCATAGAAAATCTTTGGAGGGAGTTGAAAGTCTGTGTTGCCCAGCGACAGCCCCAAAACATCACTGCTCTAGAGGAGATCTGCATGGAGGAATGGGCCAAAATACCAGCAACAGTGTGTGAAAACCTTGTGAAGACTTACAGAAAACGTTTGACCTGTGTCATTGCCAACAAAGGGTATATAACAAAGTATTGAGAAACTTTTGTTATTGACCAAATACTTATTTTCCACCATAATTTGCAAATAAATTCCTTAAAAATCCTACAATGTGATGTTCTGGATTTTTTTCTTCTCATTTTGTCTGTCATAGTTGACGTGTACCTATGATGAAAATTACAGGCCTCTCTCATCTTTTTAAGTGGGAGAACTTGCACAATTGGTGGCTGACTAAATACTTTTTTCCCCCACTGTAGGAGTGGTTAAAACATGCTAATAACAGTCCTCTTAGTATATCAAAAAAGGTTTGCTATACGTCGACTGGTATGCCATCCAACCCTGGAGTTTTCCCTGACTTAAAGTCTTTAATTGCATCCAGAAGTTCCTCCTCTGTAATTTCACCTTTCACATGAGTCTTTCTGTATGGCTGTTAATTTTACATTATCAAAAGAAAAAACATCTCTACAATTAGCTTCAGTTAGAGGAGATGGAGGCGACTGAAAAGAAAACATATGCTTAAAGTACTTTGTTTCCTCCTTCAAAATATAATTTGGTGAATCATGGGTGACTCCGTCAATTGTAACCAGTTTCATTAAGTTATTTTTGGTAGCATTCCTATGTTGAAGATTAAAAAAGAATTTTGTGCATTTTTCCCCATATTCCATCCAGTTTGCTTTATTTTTTATAATATATTACACTTGATCTTTCTTGAATAAGTTTCTCCATTTCTTTTTGTTTTTCCTTTAATTTATTCTGAGCCTCTATGTTACAGTTTTTATTGCCATCTATCTGTTTTGTTAGACTTTCTATTTCCTTTGTTAGTATAAACTCTTTTGACCTAAATTGCTTTTGTTTTCGAGATGAGTACTGAATTGCATGGCCTCTAAATGCACATTTAAAGGTGTCCCATACAATAAGGGGATTTGCTGTAATGTCGGAAAAAGTCAGTTATAAATTCCTTTGTTCTAATTATAAATAAATTATCATCCAATAGGCTTTGATTAAATTTCCAATATCCTCGCCCACGTGGAAATTCAGTAAGAGTAATGTATATGCCAATTATATGATGGTCCGACCGCTTTCTGTCCCCTATCAACACTTTTTAAACTTTTGGTGCCAACGAGAATGAGATAAGAAAGAAGTCAAGACGACTAGCTTGATTGAGTCTCCGCCATGTACAGTGGGGAGAACAAGTATTTGATACACTGCCGATTTTGCAGGTTTTCCTACTTACAAAGCATGTAGAGGTCTGTAATTTGTATCATAGGTACACTTCAACTGTGAGAGACGGAATCTAAAACAAAAATCCAGAAAATCACATTGTATGATTTTTAAGTAATTAATTTGCATTTTATTGCATGACATAAGTATTTGATACATCAGAAAAGCAGTACTTAATATTTGGTACAGAAACCTTTGTTTGCAATTACAGAGATCATACGTTTCCTGTAGGTCTTGACCAGGTTTGCACACACTGCAGCAGGGATTTTGGCCCACTCCTCTATACAGACCTTCTCCAGATCCTTCAGGTTTCGGGGCTGTCGCTGGGCAATACGGACTTTCAGCTTCCTCCAAAGATTTTATATTGGGTTCAGGTCTGGAGACTGGCTTGGCCACTCCAGGACCTTGAGATGCTTCTTACGGAGCCACTCCTTAGTTGCCCTGGCTGTGTGTTTCGGGTCATTGTCATGCTGGAAGACCCAGCCACCACCCATCTTCAATGCTCTTACTGAGGGAAGGAGGTTGTTGGCCAAGATCTCGCGATACATGGCCCCATCCATCCTCCCCTCAATACGGTGCAGTCGTCCTGTCCCCTTTGCAGAAAAGCATCCCCAAAGAATGATGTTTCCACCTCTATGCTTCACGGTTGGGATGGTGTTCTTGGGGTTGTACTCATCCTTCTTCTTCCTCCAAACACGGTGAGTGGAGTTTAGACCAAAAAGCTCTACTTTTGTCTCATCAGACCACATGACCTTCTCCCATTCCTCCTCTGGATCATCCAGATGGTCATTGGCTAACTTCAGACGGGCCTGGACATGCGCTGGCTTGAGCAGGGGGATCTTGCGTGTGCTGCAGGATTTTAATCCATGACGGCGTAGTGTGTTACTAATGGTTTTCTTTGAGACTGTGGACCCAGCTCTCTTCAGGTCATTGACCAGGTCCTGCCGTGTAGTTCTGGGCTGATCCCTCACCTTCCTCATGATCATTGATGCCCCACGAGGTGAGACCTTGCATGGAGCCCCAGACTGAGGGTGATTGACCGTCATCTTGAACTTCTTCCATTTTCTAATAATTGCGCCAACAGTTGTTGCCTTCTCACCAAGCTGCTTGCATATTGTCCTGTAGCCCATCCCAGCCTTGTGCAGGTCTACAATTTTATCCCTGATGTCCTTACACAGCTCTCTGGTCTTGGCCATTGTGGAGAGGTTGGAGTCTGTTTGATTGAGTGTGTGGACAGGTGTCTTTTATACAGGTAACGAGTTCAAACAGGTGCAGTTAATACAGGTAATGAGTGGAGAACAGGAGGGCTTCTTAAAGAAAAACTAACAGGTCTGTGAGAGCCAGAATTCTTACTGGTTGGTAGGTGATCAAATACTTATGTCATGCAATAAAATGCAAATGAATTACTTAAAAATCATACAATGTGATTTTCTGGATTTTTGTTTTAGATTCTGTCTCTCACAGTTGAAGTGTACCTATGATAAAAATTACAGACCTCTACATGCTTTGTAAGTAGGAAAACCTGCAAAAGCTGCAGTGTATCAAATAGTTGTTCTCCCCACTGTATATTTCACTAGATCAGTATATTTAAGCCTCCATATATCTACTAGTTCTAATGTATCCATGACATTCACAATTTCCTTAAGAGCATGTGGGTGATTGTTTGTGGTGTGATTACCTTTACGGTCCATTGAGCTATTTAAAACAGTATTATAATCCCCCACCATAATAATATTGTCTTGAATTGCTTGCAGGGTTGATAATTTATTATATATATTGTCAAAGAAGTGTGGATCATCATTATTTGGTCCGTAAAGGTTAATGAGCCATATCTGTTTATGGTCCAATAACATATTTAAAATAATCCATCTACCTTGCGTATCTATTTGGACAATTTGCACATTCGGATCGAAATTACTATTAATTAATATCATCACCCCTTTTGAATTTCTTTGCCCATGGGAGAAGTATATCCCCCCCCCCATTCCTTTTTCCACGCAACTTCATCTCGAAATGTTGAATGAGTTTCCTGTATACAATAGATATTATATTCCTTCTCTTTGAGCCATGTAAATGTCATGATTTAACTGGATTTGAACCCAAATGCAGACAACTACACCAAGCCAGAGAAGGTTTAACAGGTTTATTTACAATGTTCAATAGTCCAGGTTTCCAATAATAGGGGAAGAGCAAGTCCAGGTTACAGGGAGGGTAACAGATCCAGGTCAGGGCAGGTGTGGTACCGTAATGTCCTAGTGTCCGTGGTGAGTCCAAAAGGGAGGTCCGGTAGTGGAAAGCAGGATGGTGGTGGCAGGAGTGAAGCGGAGGCAGGAGTCAGGTTCCAATAATCTGTGGCACAGGAGAAAAGTAAATAGAACAGGCCAAAAACACAAAGAGCGAAAACAAACAGGTTGAGTCGACAGCGAGACTAACATGGTCGTCTTGACTATGATCTGACGATGAGTGGCAAGTTTGACCGGGTCTTAAAGGCTGAGGTGATTATGGTGAATGAGCTGCAGCTGGAACCCTGACTCCCGCACACCAGACTTCACTCCTGCAATCAAGGACAGACAGAGGGGAGGGGGAGAGCAGAGAGAGAGCTACCTAGCAGCAGTAGGCCTAACAGTAAATATTGTTCTTCTTCTTCTTTTGTTATTATCAGCTAAGCCATTACAATTATAACTGGCTATACTTATTTCACCATACACCATAATGAGATACAAGTTTCAAGTCTATTTATCATTATATATATTTGTAAATTTACCAATAAAAAATACCATAATGATTGAGTGTCCATATAGCTGTACCATGATATTTGCATTGCTACTGAGTAACCCTTCAATTGTTCTCCACTAATTCCCCCGCTAAAGCCCCTCCCCATCCCAAGTTGAGCCGTCATCCCACCCACATCCCTCCGGATCCCTAAGGCCCCGAGAGGCCAGGACCCATCCATCGAAAACAGCACACAGTGCCACCCACAAAACAGAAGCAGATTAACCGCCAAAAGCATTTCCAACGCTGTCACCTCTATATATATATATATATATATATAACTATTTTAAAAAAATAACGCATATCCTATTTTCCATCATTATCAATTCATATGCGTAATAATGTCGGCAATTCATGCGTAGGATTTTAACATATAACCCGGATTGCTATTGTATTACATTTAATTTATTGACAAGCAATTATTATCCTAGCAAATAATTCCCATGGTCCATCCCATACCCTCCCCCCCAACATCCCCACCCCCCCACAACAGATGCCGGACAAACACACACGCACATACTGACATACTCCAACACACTCAAACCCCCTCCTCCACAATCCACCATAAAATCAGATACTCAACGGCTGTTATATCCCAGAGCCCAGCTCAAGAAAGGACCTGATTTACGAGTGCACATACAGTTACAGCTGATTGATAAAGCATGCAGAATGAGCAGAAATTGACAATAGGTGCCCTTCTTTGCGAGGCATTGGAAAACCTCCCTGGCCTTTGTGGTTGTATCTGTGTTTGAAATTCACTGCTAACTGAGGGACCTTACAGATATTTGTATGTGTGGGGTACAGAGAAGAGGTAGTCATTCAAAAATCATGTTAAACACTATTACTGCACACAGAGTGAGTCAATGCAACATATTATGTGAGTTGTTAAGCACATTTTTACTCCTGAACTTATTTAGGCTTGTCATAACAAAGGGGCTGAATACTTGTTGACTCAAGGCATTTCAGCTTCTAATTTTGTATTATTTATTTTGTATTATTGAGATTTTTTTTCTTCCCAAAGTTGACATTATGTGGTATTGTGTGTAGGCCAGTGACAAAACATCTTCATTTAATCCATTTTAAATTCAGGCTGTAACATAACAAAATGTGGAAAAAGTCAAGTGGTGTGAATACTTTCTGATGGCACTATATGTGTGTTTGTGTGTATGTATGTGTGTGTGTGTGTGTCTTTGCCTTTGCCTCTCAGTATCTCAGTACTGCGGCATCCCTCTCTCTGTGGCCTTTCGTTTTCTACTCTCTGTAGCGACCGTATCACGTTACTTTATGCTGCAACCACCTCTTCTCGGTCACTGTTTTGTGTTCATTTGGGTCATGTACACAGTACATTTACATTTTAGTCATTTAGCAGACGCTCTTATCCAGAGCGACTTACAGTTAGTGAATACATATTTTTTTTATACTGGCCCCCCGTGGGAATCGAACCCACAACCCTGGCGTTGCAAACGCCATGCTCTATCAACTGAGCTACATCCCTGCCGGCCATTCCCTCCCCTACCCTGGACGACGCTGGGCCAATTGTGCGCCGCCCATGAATCTCCCGGTCGCGGCCGGCTGCGACAGAGCCTGGATTCGAACCAGGATCTCTAGGTGTGTGTACTGTACATGTGTATACTGTGATAACCCACAGTGGGAAGAGTTTATATTTGTTTATGTACTGTATGTACAGTACCAGTAAAAAGTTTGGACACACCTACTCATTCCAGGGTTTTTCTTTATTTTTACTATTTTCTACATTGTAGAATAGTAGTGAAGACATCAAATCTATGAAATAACACATATGGAATCATGTAGTAACCAAAAAAGTGTTAAACAAATCTAAATATATTTGAGATGCTTCAAAGTAGCCAGCCTTTGCCTTGATGACAGCTTTGCACACTCTTGGCATTCTCTCAACCAGCTTCATGAGTTAGTCACCTGGAATGCATTTCAATTAACAGGTGTGCCTTGTTAAAAGTGAATTTGTGGAATTTATTTCCTTCTTAATGTGTTTGAGCCAATCAGTTGTGTTGTGACAAGGTATGGGGGGTATACAGAAGATAGCCCTATTTGGTAAAAGACCAAGTCCATATTAAGCAAAGAGAAACGACAGTCCATCATTACTTAAGACATGAAGGTCAGTCAATATGGACAATTTCAATAACTAAAGTATCTTCAAGTGCAGTCGCAAAAAACATAAATTGCTATGATGAAACTGGCTCTCATGAGGACTGCCACAGGAATGGAAGATCCAGAGTTACCTCTGCTGCAGAGGATAAGTTCATTAGAGTTACCAGCCTCAGAAATTGAAGCCCAAATAAATGCATCACAGAGTTCAGACACAAGTCAACATCAACTGTTCAGAGGGGACTGTGTGTATCATGCCTTCATGGTCGAATTGCTGCAAAACCACTACTAAAGGACACCAATAAGAAGAAGAGACCTGCTTGGGCCAAGAAACACGAGCAATGGATATCAGACCGGTGTAAATGTGTCCTTTGGTCTGGAGTCCAAATGTGAGATTTTTGGTTCCAACCGCCGTGTCTTTGTGAGACACGGTGTGGTTGAACGGATGATCTCCGCATGTGTATTTCCCACCGTAAAGCATGGAGGAGGAGGTGTTATGGTGTGGGGTTGCTTTGCTGGTGACACTGTCTGTGATTTATTTAGAATTCAAGGCACACTTAACCAGGATGGCTACCACAGCATTCTACAGCGAAATGCCATCCAATTTGGTTTGGGCTTAGTGGGACTATCATTTGTTTTTCAACAGGACAATGACCCAACACACCTCAGGCTGTGTAGGGGCTATTTGACCAAGAAGGAGAGTGATGGTGTGCTGCATCAGATGACCTGGCCTCCACAATCCCCCTACCTCAACCCAATTGAGATGGTTTGGGATGAGTCGGACTGCAGAGTGAAGGAAAAGCAGCCAACAAGTGCTCAGCATATGTGGGAACTCCTTCAAGACTGTTGGAAAAGCATTCCAGGTGAAGCTGGTTGAGAGAATGCCAAGAGTGTGCAAAGCTGTCATCAAGGCAAAGGGCGGCTATTTGAAGAATCTCAAATATAAAATATATTTAGATTTGTTTAACACTTTTTTCTTTGCTACATGATTCCATATGTGTTATTTCAAAAACTCTTGATTGAGTAGGTGTGTTCAAACTTTTGATTGGTAGTGTATGTGCGAGTATGAATTTTGTTCTAGCCAAAGATTTTCGGTTAATCTTTCGTTAGTCTCTAGTGTGTCCCATGATTCAAGGCTGTGTCTGACGTGTATTCCTGTGTGTGTGTATGAGAGTCCAGGCCGGGATTGTCTAAGGTTTCGACCAGACTGTACTGAGTGGAACAGAGATGTAGGAGGTCTAAACTGGCCGCTGTTTCACTATTTATACAACAGCTAAGCGAAGATGGGGCCTGAAATTTTGATTCACAGTGACTCTCCTCACTACAGCTGTGGAATGCATCATACAACACATTTGGTCTTTATCTGATTCACAACACCTGTTTAACAAAGCAAGACTCTGATCCCACTTATGACATCACCACATATCATATAAATAGATATCTTTACTGTGTATCATGCTTTAAAAAGAATGATGTCACATCTGATGTGGTTCTGACATCACATCGAGATCACAGATGTGTGTTGTATACATGGCTGTTACGAGAAGAGAGATTCACATCCCTATGCTTCCCTCACTCAAAATATCACACGTGTTCACTCTAAACATAGCCCTACATTCATGGGTTTGTAGACCAATCCCATAACTGCTGAGACACTGGAATAGTGACTAATGGATGTTTTTAACTTGAACGCGACATGGTCAAATCCTCATAAGATAATTAGTGACAATATTTGTAACTATTTCTATTGATACTTTATATTCAAAATCACAGGCATGGATAGATTATAGAGCTTATGTTATGCCAGAGAATTTAGTTAACTGTATCCCTCTCCTTGTTATTTTCTGTCTTTGTCTCCTTGTTTCCTCTCCTCTGTCCTTGTCCCCTTGTTTCCTCTCCTCTGTCTTTGTCTCCTTGTTTCCTCTCCTCTGTCCTTGTCCCCTTGTTTCCTCTCCTCTGTCTTTGTCTTCTTGTTTCCTCTCCTCTGTCCTTGTCCCCTTGTTTCCTCTCCTCTTTCTTTGACTCCTTGTTTCCTCTCCTCTGTCTTTGTCTCCTTGTTTCCTCTCCTCTGTCTTTGTCTCCTTGTTTCCTCTCCTCTGTCTTTGTCTCCTTGTTTCCTCTCTTCTGTCTTTGTCTCCTTGTTTCCTCTCCTCTGTCCTTGTCCCCCTGTTTCCTCTCCTCTGTCTTTGTCCCCTTGTTTCCTCTCTCAGGACCGTAAACTGACTAAAGCGGAGCGTCAGAGATTTAAGGAGGAGGCAGAGATGTTGAAGGGTCTCCAGCACCCCAACATTGTGCGTTTCTATGACTTCTGGGAGTCACCGGTCAAAGGGAAGAAGTGCATCGTTCTTGTGACAGAGCTCATGACCTCAGGGACACTAAAAACGTGAGACAAACACAACCAACAGCATGCCCTCCCTCCCTCCCTCCCTCCCTCCCTCCCTCCCTCCCTCCCTCCCTCCCTCCCTCCATCCCTCCCACACAACAGTGCTGAGCTTAACATTAAACACAAGGTCAGGTATAACCTCCTTCCTAAGCTGTTCTTATGAAATTAAAAAATAGTAACTTTCCAAAAGGGAAAATTCCACTGGTTGAAAGTTTTCATTGAATTAATTAGTTCCTCCACATTTTGATTCATAGTTGAATGATAGTTGTTCATTATCAGATGGATTGTAATGGTAGTGGTCGTGATGACGATGAAAATCATGATGATGATGGTCTGTTCTTCATCCTCCAGGTATCTGAAGCGTTTTAAGGTGATGAAGCCCAAGGTTCTGAGGAGCTGGTGTCGACAGATCCTGAAGGGCCTCCACTTCCTCCACACCAGGACCCCTCCCATCATCCACAGGGACCTGAAGTGTGACAACATCTTCATCACCGGCCCCACCGGCTCCGTCAAGATTGGAGACCTGGGATTGGCTACGCTCAAGAGGGCGTCCTTCGCCAAGAGTGTCATCGGTGAGGATGAGGAATCATGCTCTTTCATGCTCTGCTTGGAAGGGTCGTAAATACATCACTTGTAAAAGAGTATGGAATCTATACTGTAACTATGTATTTAATGGATTATGACAGTACTTCTGTTGAGACCTGAAAGGCTGTTTGTGAATTCATTGAGCCTCTTTTGGATGGTTATATGTGAATTAGCTTAACATTTTTATCATCTTAGCGTGAGTGTGTGCCAGTGTGTAAGGGAAAACCTTCTGTTTCTTTCTGAAGGAGCCCTGTAACTCTTGTGACCTTTGCCCTTTGCCCTCTCCCCTGACCTCTGCTGTCCCAGGCACCCCAGAGTTCATGGCCCCTGAGATGTATGAGGAGCACTATGATGAGGCGGTGGACGTCTATGCCTTTGGGATGTGTATGTTGGAGATGGCCACCTCAGAATACCCATACTCCGAGTGCCAGAACGCTGCTCAGATCTACCGCAAAGTCACCAGCGTGAGTCCAGCGAGTCCATCTTCAATCCTATCTATCACCCACACCATTGCTAGCACCTATGTTTTCATACTAGTACTAACTCACCCACCCCATTACTATCGCCAATGTTTACTTACTAGCACAAACAGCAAAGCCATACAGATCTACAGTGAATAATCCAAAAGGTTACCATGGTGATGCAAGCTGTTAGTACTAACAAAACAAACCTACATAAGGTCACAGATACAGGCTCCTACAGAGTCACTCAAAAAGTAAGTAACTCTAAGTAGCACTAATGTTATCATAGAGACGCCAGTATGAATGAAGTGCACAGGAGGCTGGTGGGGAGAGGACGGCTCATAATAATGGCTGGAATGTAGTGAATGGAATGGAATGTGTTTGATACCAATCCATTAATTCTGTTCAGCCATTACTATGAGCCCGTCCTCCCCAATTAAGGTGCCACCATCAACCTGTGATGAAGTGTGCTTTTTGAAGAACAACCCAGAAGAAGAAGTTACAGTACAGAGAAGGTTTAAAGGGATGTTTAATCATCAAGCTATCAGAATTTGTTAGCAGTCCTTTCAACAATGATAATTAAGTTATATTTCTGTCTTTGAACGTCTATATGGCTTAAGGAGAGCATGTCTGTGTCTCAAATGACATGTTATTCCTTACATAGTGTACTACTTTTGATTTACTTTTGTTCAAAAGTAGTGAAGTACATAGGGAATAGGGTGCCATTTGGAACGCAGTCAATGTGTTTTTCCAGAGGGAGCTTCCTGCCACCGCTTTCCTCTCTGGAGTAAAGTAGCAGCAGCTGCAGCAGTAACTAATCACTTCTCATTGGAGTGTAGTTGTCTGAGAGAGACGACCACGTCACTGCACCGCGGGGAGTCTGTTCTTAATGGGGTGTAACATTTGTCAGCCATCTTACTCCTGTTACAAATAATGCAGGTCGCACGCTGTGTGTGTAGTTGTTTTTGTGACTGTGTGACTCAGTGCAAGACTGTGTGAGACATCACCTGATATTCGTGGACTCCAGGAAGAGTAACTGTCGCAACTGGGGATCCAAACAATAAACAAATGTTCTTCATATTTGTCATCATGAAGATTGTTCTTGTTTTTGCATCTGAATGTGAATGTGAGTGTCAGGGTGAGAATGTTTGAGATGTCATATGATATTCTTCATACTTGTCATCGTGAATATAGTTGTTCTTTGTGTCTGGCATCTCTAGGGGGTGAAGCCTGCCAGCTATGATAAGATCAGTGACCCAGAGATTAAGGAGATCATCGGGGAGTGTATCTGCCATCGGCGGGAAGAGAGGTAAGTGGACAGAGTCGAGTCCATCTGTAAAGTAAAGAACTGTGCAGATAGAGAGCATTAAATGGTCAAAACCAACACATGCGCACAACACACACATACACATGACACACACATACACACCACACACCCACACACACGGTCGCCCTGTCGCTATGTCCTAGCCAACTTTGCATAAGCATTTCCCTAAACCTTTTATACAAGCTGTGTTCGTGACGAATAAACACACACACACTGTTTCTGTCCTGAGGTATGACGTTGGTGCCAGTATTTGGGTCTGCTGCTGTTGATGTTTCTACGTGTACTGACATTTCACATCAGTGGTTCCGAGTGACACCATAACCTTTGCACAGCAGCAGCGTTGCGTGTGCGTATGTGTGTATGTGTGTGTGTGAACGTGTGTACGTGTGTGTGTATACTGTACTAGTCCCCTGTAGCTCAGTTGGTAGAGCATGGCGCTTGCAACGCCAGGGTTGTGGGTTCGTTTCCCATGGGGGGCCAGTATGAAACATGTATGCACTCACTAACTGTAAGTCGCTCTGGATAAGAGCGTCTGCTAAATGACTAAAATGTACTGAATGTGTGTTGTCATCAGGTACACCATAAAGGACCTCTTGAACCATGCCTTCTTTGCGGAGGACACGGGCGTGAGGGTGGAGCTGGCCGAGGAGGATGATGGGAAAAAGAGTTCCATCGCCCTCAAGGTGTGGGTGGAGGACCCCAAGAAGCTGAAGGGGAAGTACAAGGACAGCGGGGCCATTGAGTTCACCTTTGACCTGGAGAAAGAGACCCCAGAGGGTGTGGCCCAGGAGATGGTGAGTAGCCGAGCCATATGTAGAGATTCTATACGGCTCTGGTGGTGAGTAGGGTTCACATTATCATGGCTCAGAAACGGTTGATGTATTTGCAGTGCCAGTTGCAGAGTATGATATGGCTATATGATGTAGATTGAGAAACAGAACCATAAACACACTTTATTTAGTCAAAATAAAAATAAATGTTCTATGATAAGGGAAAGGTTGTAGCTTTTTATTTTGATCTAGCCACTTGGGGTGTCCTCATGGAAAGCTACTCTGTCCTCTAGAGTGTAGTGTCTGTCACTCTCTGTGCTCTATGGTGACCTTGGTTTCGGCTGTTCTGTGCAGACTACATCTCCCAACATGCCTCTGGGGGCTGGGGGATGGGGGATGTTGTGCAATTGGTGATAGTCATGAAATAGTGTTTTAGAGATTCCAGTCAGACTGCACAGAATCACTGGTCTACAAATAACCTCGAATCCCATGTAAATGTAGAACTACTCATTATAGATCAAGATCAGTGATTCTACACCTCGCCTTGCTCAAACTGATCTTCCTCAAACATGCTGAAAGACTTGATCTCATGTTACAGTAACCTCCTCGTCCGTTCCTAAACAGTAACAGACTCATCTCCACAACACTCTCCTGATATAATGAGCTATTATGTAATCAGTAAATCGTCATTGGTTTCGTGGTTGGGCCGGTATGATCCAGGAAGGTATTGATTTAAATCACAACTACCAGTCAGTCCGGTTGACCCTGCCTGACCCTGTGTCCCATCTGAGAGCTGTGGGGTGGGGAGAGGCAACCTTTTATCTTTGTGTGACTGTGACACAAAGATAGACAGACAACTGATGTCCCTAAAATTCTAATTTCCACATTAGTTTATATGCGGCCCTGTTTAGTGATAACCTGTCTGCTGTAGATGGAGTCAGGTTTCTTAGTGATAACATCTGTCTTGTTTTGTCCTGTCCTATCCTGTCATGCCCTGCCCTGTCTGCATTGCCCTGCCATGTCATGTCCTGTCCTGTCTGCATTGCCCTGCCCTGCCATGTCCTGCCCTGTCCTGTCCTGTCTGCATTGCCCTGCCATGTCCTGTCCTGTCTGCATTGCCCTGCCATATTGCCCTGTCCTGTCCTGTCTGCATTGCCCTGCCATATCCTGCCCTGTCCAGTCCTGTCCTATTCTGTGTCATGCCCTGTCCTGTACTATTCTGTGTCCTTCCCTGTCCTGTCCTATTTTGTGTCCTGTCCTGTCCTATTCTGTGTACTGTCCTGCCCTGTCCTGGTCTATTCTGTGTCCTGTCCTGTCCTGTCCTGTCCTCTGCAGGTGGACTTGGGGTTCTTCTTAGTTTAGTGATAGCAAAGACAATTTAGCGAAAGACCCTAAACAGTAGAGAAGATGAATGGAGAAATGCGTAACATTTGGAGCATGGGGATTCTTGACCAATCACGTTCACGTTGTCATGCTGCGTCACACAGCACTCCCTTCAGTGCTTAGTTTAGTGATAACCTCTGTTGTAGTTGGAGTCAGCGTTCTTCCAGGACTGTTTATAGATAACGCCTCTGTTGTAGGTGGAGTCAGGTTTCTTCCTGGACAGCGATGTGAAGATAGTAGGAAAGTCCATCAAGGACCGAGTGGCTCTAATCAAATGGAGGAGGGAGCGGACCGTCCCTGCAGTCGAGACCCAGACCCAGAAACTGCTACAGGTTTGTGCTTTTTGTCTTTGTTGATGTTGGTGTTTAATTTGTTCCTTTATTTGTCTGTCTGAATCAATGTTATCATATTATTATTAACCAAATATTTACATTAAACAACCCTGCTGCAGGTGCCCAGCATGGGGGTACCACCACAGGGGGCTCCACTGGCCCCAGCAGAGTCAGAGGAGGAAGAAGGTGACCAGCCCCTTCTCCTGCTCTGCAGCCTGCCGGCCCACACCACCTCGGCCACATGTAAGAACCTGACTGCAGCCTCTATTCTAATAGCAAAGACAGAGACACAGGCAAACAACAAACAAATAAAGAAAGAAACACATAGACAAATGTGCATACAAGAAAACTGACAAACACTTAATGTAACTGAAACACACACACACTGCTCACCTTCTGTTGAGGCAGGGCCGATCTGTTCAAAGTAATCCAGATGTAAGAATCTCTACAGGGCTTATAGATTACGGGTAATGACATAGAGGGACATGATGGCAGATCTGTGTGTGTGTGTGTGTGTGTGTGTGTGTGTGTGTGTGTGTGTGTGTGTGAGAGAGAGAGAGAGACTGCTGCAGGGTGTGAATAGCACCAGTGACTCAGCTCTGAGTCATCTCCCAGCTTTTGAATTCTAATGATGCTTAGTCTCTCTGTTTCATTCTTTCTTACTCTCTCTCTTTCGCTATCTCTTTCTCTCTCTCTCTCTCTTTAAATTCAATTCAAGGGCTTTATTGGCATGGGAAACATATGTTTACATTGCCAAAGCAAGGGAAATAGATAATAAACAATACAAAGTTATGACCAGTAAACATTACACTCACAAAAGTTCAAGTACAAAAGGGAAAATAAATAAACATAAATATGGGCTGTATTTACAATGTTTGTTCTTCACTGGTTGCCCTTTTCTTGTGGCAACAGGTCACAAATCTTGTTGCTGTGATGGCACACTGTGGTATTTCACCGAATAGATATGGGAGTTTATCAAAATTGGGTTTGTTTTCAAATTATTTGTGGGTCTGTGTAAACTGATATGGTCATACATTTGGCAGGAGGTCAGGAAGTGCAGCTCAGTTTCCACCTCATTTTGTGGGTAGTGTGCACATAGCCTGTGTTTTCTTGAGAGCCAGGTCTGCCTACGGCGGCCTTTCTCAATAGCAAGGCTATGCTCACTGTCTGTACATATTCAAAGCTTTCCTTAAGTTTGGGTCAGTCACAGTGGTCAGGTATTCTGCCACTCTGTACTCTTTGTTTAGAGCCAAATAGCATTGTAGTTTGCTCAGTTTTTTTGTTAATTCTTTCCAATGTGTCAAGTAATTATATTTTTGTTTTCTCATTATTTGGTTGGGTCTAATCTCTGCCACTCCCTCCATTATTTGAGGTTGGCATAATGTTTTCTCCACACTGTTCCCTATTATTCTAGACAGTCAGCACAGTGCCCTCTACCAGTCCCTCCCAGAGCCCATATCTACACCCCAGGACTACAGCCCCCCTGTGCAGTCCCAGGCCCAGCTGCACCAGGGGGCCTACCAGCAAGCCACCACTCAGCTGCACCAGGGGGCCTACCAGCAACCTACAGCACAGCTGCACCAGGGGGCCTACCAGCAACCTACAGCACAGCTGCACCAGGGGGCCTACCAGCAACCTACAGCACAGCTGCACCAGGGGGCCTACCAGGCTCCTACTGTAAGTTCTCTCACACAAAATTCCCCATTGTCTCAAACTCATATGTCAAAACTCATTATTTAAAATGTATTCTCACGGCAAGTGTCAGACATTCCCTTTCTATCTCTCTAGCTCCTAGTTTATTTTGTGTTTTGGGTAGTATCTTTGTAAAGACAAACATGTTTATGTTTATGTTTATGTTTTCTTTTGTCCGATCGACCTGAGCAGTGCTACTTCAGTGAGCCCTTTGCATCTCAGAAAACTCTTCTCTCCCCTGAGAGGGCAGAAGATTGGTTTGTTGGTTGTGGGACCAATGAGAGGACAGTGAGTTGTGGCGGGACAAATCAGTGCGCTAGGTGTGGAAGCACCTCCTTGATTGACATGTGCAGGGCCCACTCTCTCCCTAAGCCACTGAGTCGTTCTCCCTGCCACCTCCTGCCCCAAACGAGACAGAGCCGAGAACGGGATGAAAACTCAGAGGAGCGCGCAGCAGCATCCCTCCCCCTCCCACTCAGGATCCTGTCCCCTCCCCCTCCCCCTCAGGATCCTGTCCTGTCCCCTCCTCCTCCCCCTCAGGATCCTGTCCTGTCCCCTCCCCTGTCCCAGCACCATCAGTATTCCTACCATGACTCAATCAATCAATCAGTCAATCACCCCCATCCTGCCATCCTGGTTACAAAGCCCATACAACGCCCCTCTGACCTCCCCCTGCCCCACTCCCACCCCTACTCCTGCAGGGCCTGTGCAAGCTTTGACCTTCTACTGAGGACCAGGATGGAGGCTGGGGAGTCTCTAGGCCACCCCAACATGCCCCCCCTCCTTCCCTCTCCCCAGTGCTCACCAGTCCACACGCCCTCCCCAATCTCCCCCCACCTCCTCTCACTGCTCAATCTCCCTCCAATCACCTCCTCCCTATCTGATCCTCCATCTTCCTTCTGGACCACACCCTCACATCTTGCCCCACCTCCTTACCTATTGGTCCGCTCCTCTAGTGGAGGTCTGTCCCTGCTCAACCACTGTCTAAGCCACATTGTCAGTCGCAGGAGCAGCTCCCCAACACCGATAGACACCCCGTACCGGCCCAGTCAAAGCTATGGAAAGGCTGGGCTTCGCAGGACCAGCTCCCCTATACCCCCAGACACTGGGGCCTACTGGTCCGGCCAAAGCCAGCCCACCTCTCCTGTGCCTGAGCATTCTAATCAAGACCAGGGCTTGGGCCTGGGCCTGAGTTTGGAAAAGGCTCTGCTTCTATCACCACATGACAGCGAAGGCAGACCAGGTGGTCCAGGTGGCTCAATGGTAGGTCAGGGATATGACAGGCTTGATTGAACTTTGACCCTGCCCAGTCGTTGCCATAGCAACACCCGACCTAGCTGCAGCAGGGGCATGGGGCTGGTTCTTCTTTCTGCTTTGCTCAGCTTCCTCTGTCCCTCCCATGATGACCAAGCGCAACATTACTTCCCAATCCCAAATCCACCCCTAATAGGATTGCAAAATTCCGGTAACTTTCCCAAATTTCCCAGGTCTTCCAGAAATCCTGATCGGAGGATTGCACATTTCCTGCTTATTCCCTCCTGATTCTGGGAATCTTCCCACTGCGATTTCTGGAAAACCTGGGAATGTTGGGAAAGTTACTGAACACTAACCCCTAGCCTCAGGCGTAACATTGATGTTCTATCTGCTTCTGTTCACTCCTCAGCAGACAGAGAATGGCTTGGATGACTATTTCTTCTATGATATGATGGATCAGCTGTGTAGATCTCCTTACTACTGCAACAGCCCCTTCCCTTTATCCTGCAGTTTCCAGCAGCAATATCAACCCTGCTCACAATTATTCATTCCCTTGTTGCTCCTGTGAAGGAACATTGCTCAATTGAAGATGCTGATGATTTTTTGTCTTGGGCTCAATGTTCATTTTCTTCTCCAGATTATTGTTCTATATGATGTGTTCTACATCATCTTAGTCATAAACTGAAAGCCAGCCTTTTCCGCTGTGTGTTCCAGCCCAGTGCAGGGTTGATCCAGCCCCAGCCTGTCTCTGCTCCAGCCACCCCAGGGCCTACAGTACATCAGAGCAGACCAGCTGCAACACAGAGCTTCCCAGCTGCTGCCCCTGTCCCCACTGTACAGGCAAAGACACAGCTCATTGCTTCTGCCCAGCCCAACCAGGAGGTAAGGGTCTGTTCTGAATCCAACACTTAGGTGTGAATGTGTGTTTGTGTATGTGCGTGCATGTGTGTACCTATGAGTGTGTAGCTATGAGAAGTGATAGTTTATGGGACTCTCATTGACAAAATCTTGGCTGTCCAGTCAGATGCTGTCTGTCCCCAGGCTTCTGTTCAATGAGCAGAGATAAAGGTGGCTGTGATGTTTGTTGTTCTCAGCTGTAAGTACAGTATATTCACACATTGACAAGCCCTGTGGTGTGTATGTGTGAGCCCAGAGCCTTGTGTGTGTGTGTGTGGGTGTGTTTAACTATACATGTGGGGACCAGAAGTCCCCACAAGAATAGTAAAGCAAGAGAAAAATGACCAACTGGGGACATTTTGTTGGTCCCCACGAGGTCAAATGCTATTTCTAGGGAGTGTATGGTTAAGGTTAGAATTAGTGTTAGGGTTAGAATTAGGTTTAGGGTTAGGGTTAGGAGATAGGGATAGTTTTAGGGTTAGGGTTAGGAGCTAGGGTTAGGTTTAGGTTTAGGTTTAGGGTTAGGAGATAGGGATAGTTTTAGGGTTAGGGTTAGGAGCTAGGGTTAGGTTTAGGGTTAGGGTTAAGGTTAGGTTTTTGGGTTAGGGTAAGGGTAAGGGTACGGGTTAGGGTTAGGGTTAGGGTTAGGGGTTAGGGAAAATAGTATTTTCAATGGAACTGAATTGTATGTCCCCACAAGGTTAGCTGTACAAGATTGTGTGTATGTGTGCGTGCGTGCATGTGTGTTTGTGGGTGGGTGGGTGTGTGTGCATATGTGTTTGTGGCTAACTAGACCCGATGACAGAGTGTGTGTGGTATGTGTACCAGATAGACAGACAGACAGACAGATACGGCTGTTTGCCAACCAGACTTGGTGACAGGACAGGCAGAGTGTTCGAGGCAGTAGATTATGTTTGTGGAACAGGACAGATCTAGATGTTCAATTAACTTTGTCATTAGGTTTACTCACCCTGCCTGTCTGGCTCTCTCTCTCCCCTCTCCTCTCTCCCCCATCTCTCTCTCTCTCTCCCCTACCACAGTTGTCTGTCAGTCAGCCTCTACCTGAGCAGTGCTCTGACATCACCACCAGTCTTGTCCAATCAGCTGCCTCCCTGGTCAGCAGTGCTCCTCCCCCTCAACAGCAGCCTGCCCAAGCCACACCCCCTCTCCAGCCACTGCAGCTCAACAGACAGGTGGGCAGTAGATAGTCTCGCTTGATAGACTCATGACGCTCAAGCAACACAGATATATCATATAGATTTGATCATAACTGTAAAAGCACAATCCATAAGCAAGTAATACGTAATGAGAGTAACATGTAAGAATTCTGGTCAAAAAGTGCCCTGGAGGACTGACAGCGAGGGAAGGTCTTTGTGAGTGCACACGTACTGCAAAACCAATGAAGAAGAGGAACAAGGTGCACTCCATGGTGAAAATCGAACATCTTGTTTTGGTTGTTTGTTTTTGTTTCAGGTTGATTGTGTTTGTAGTTTGTATTGTGCCACTGGGGACACAGAACTTATGGATTGGGCCTTTAATTAATTAATAAAGATCAGGGGTTGTGTTCACACCTAATCTAAACTGATGCCTGTGGACAACAGAGAGATTAAAGCTGTGTGTTTATTACGTTCTCATTATGTTTATTTAGCTTTTTTTTCTTTCCTAGCTTCCCTCCTCGCCATACCCTGCCATGGGGGGGACCCCAGGCGGATGCGAGCCCGTCCTCTACTCCCCAGCTCCTCTGTGCCCCTTCTACCCCCACAGGATTGACCTCCCTGTACCTGGTTCCCCCAGCCCCTATTACTCTCCTGTGCCCTCCCTGACCACCGTTGGCACCCCCCAGACCCCAGTGTCCCTGGCCCAACCACCCCAGCAGACGCTAGGCATGGCAGTACCCGTCCCCCTGCTTGCCATGACCCTGCCCCCTAGGATGCCCCAACAGCAGCCCTGGCATCAGCAGGTCTATCCTGCCACCCCTCAGCAAGACCTCCCCCCTCTCCAACCCTCTCACCCCCTGCCCCTCTCCCAGGTACAACCTACAGCCCCCCCTGCCCCCCTCCCTGAGAAACACGTGGCAGATCAACCTCTCCAGGTGAATATTCTAATCAGTGCTCACTGTAGGGTTGTACATTTCCAGTAATTTCTCCCAAATTACCTAGTTTTCCAGAAATCCCGGTTGGAAGATTCCCAGAATTAGGAGAGAAGGAGTAAGGAAATTCGGAATCCTCTAACCAGGATTTTTGGATTTCTGGTAATCTGTGGAAAGGTACAGGAATTTTGCAACCGTAGCTCACTGTGATGCCTGAAACACAGGAAACCTCCCAAATACATTACATAAACTGTGTTTACTAAAACTTCCGAATATGTTGGCTTTACATTTTGACTTTATGTTGGAATGTAGACACTAAGACAAGGACAGTAGCACAGTTCAGAAAACACTTTTGGATGAACTAGTAGGTTGTACCATAGAATTGGAACCTCTAACCCTGGCAATTTGACTGGCAAACTCATGGGTACACTCGCAATGGCTGGCTGGTATTGTGATGCAATAATTTCCATGGTAATGTAGAATGTTCATTCAAATGATGCTATCTGATGTGGCTCATGCAATGGAATGTATTTTTGTAGTGTCAGTTGAGTTGATTCAACAAATCACAGCAAAGATTTATGAGTAGACTTCCTGCTTTTACTTCCTGCTTTTAATTCCTTCTTCACTCCTGTGGGTACACTCCCGATGGCCGCCAGTCCACCCATTATGCCATCATTGACTTGAATGTGGACGCCCGTTCCATTCCTTCTATTTCCAACTAGCACTCACAGTCTCATGTCAGAATTAGACATTCATCAATGTTTCTCAAACATCACATTTCGAAGTTGTTGCAAATGTCAAATTTGGAAGTGTATAAGGTTAAGTTTAGGCATTAACTCCGAAATCTTAAGGTTAGGCATTAACTCAGAATGTTTAAGGTTTGTGGTCCTCTGTAGCTCAATGTTTGTGGTCCTCTGTAGCTCAATTGGTAGAGCACGGCGCTTGTAACGCCAGGGTAGTGGGTTCGATCCCCGGGACCACCCATACGTAAAAATGGCATATTATTATTATTATTAAGGTTTGGGATAGGCTTAAAATAGCGTTGCCCCTAGTGGCCGGTTTCCACGTCATCTCCCGACGTCCTCAGACATGGATGGATTTCGAATACTGACTTGTATCAAGGGTGACCTGGCTGTCTATTTCTATGGATTGTACAGTTTTAGCAGCAGTAGCAAAAAATATTCTGTAATACCTAAGTTATTCCTCCCTCCAGATCCAGTCTGGTGCCCCTCAGGACCCCCAGGGAGAGGCTCCGGTGTCAGCCCTGGCCGCGCTCCACCCCGTCCAGCCTGCCGTCCTGTTCCCTCCCTGGAGGGGGGAGGTGGTGGACCCCAACCCTGTTGCTGCAGCCAGGTCCGATCAGACACTCCCTGAGAACCCAGCCCCGGCCCCACCCCTGGCTTCGGCCCCGACTCTGGCTGGAGCCCTGCAGCCGCAAGGCACCCAGAAAGCAGCCCCAGTGCCTGACGGTGCCAGCCTGCCCACGACTCAGCAGAACCTGGACACTGCGTCCATATCTACCTCTTCCCAACCTGAGGCCAGCCAAGAGGTAGGTAGCTACACACACAGTTCCCTACAGTTCCCTACAGTCCCCTACAGTTCCCTACAGTCCCCTACAGTTACCTACAGTTCCCTACAGTTACCTACAGTTCCCTACAGTTACCTACAGTTCCCTACAGTTACCTACAGCTCCTTACAGTTCCCTACAGTTCCCTACAGTCCCCTACAGTTACCTACAGTTCCCTACTGTCAGGGCGTGCTGTAGGTGCAATGGTGGAATCAAACGCAGGACTCAGAACGATATTCCAATCTCTTGTATTACTGCCCATACATAGGCAAAAAGGACAACTTGGCCCGAAGGCGAAAATTACGCACAACGGCGAAAAGAAACAGCGCACAAACAGGTGCGACAAAATGTAACCGCGCACAAACAGGTGCGACCAAATGTAACCGCGCACAAACAGGTGCGATAATACTCCAGAGTAGTGGAGAGAAGCTCAACCGAGCAATACACACAACTGACGGAAAATAATTACACACAACACTGGACAAACACAACGAGAAACTTATAGGACACTAATTACGCCAAAACAGAAACAGGTGTGGAAACAAACAGACAAAAGCAAACGAACATGAAACATACAGCGGTGGCAGCTAGAATTCCGGAGACGACGAACGCCGAAACCTGCCCGAACAAGGGAGAGAGGCAGCCTCGGCCGAAACCGTGACAGTACCCCCCCCTTGACGCGCGGCTCCAGACGTGCGCCGACTCCGGCCTCGGGGACGACCAGGAGGACGCGGAGCAGGGCGCGTCGGATGCCCCCGATGGAATTCCGTCAGGAGCGACGGGTCCAAAACGTCTCTCCTCGGCACCCAGCACCGCTCCTCCGGACCGTACCCCTCCCACTCCACTAGATACTGGAGACCCCCCATCCGACGTCTCGAATCCAAGATGGATCTCACGGAGTACGCCGGTGCCCCCTCGATGTCCAACGGGGGCGGAGGAGTCTCCAAGATCTCATTTTCTTGGAGTGGGCCCGCTACCACCGGCCTGAGAAGGGACACATGGAACGAGGGGTTAATACACTTATACTCCACAGGTAGCTGTAATCTATAACATACCTCGTTCAACCTTCTCAGGACTTTAAATGGCCCTACAAACCGCCGACCCAGTTTCCGACAGGGCAGGCGGAGGGGCAGGTTTCTGGTAGAGAGCCAGACTCGATCACCAGGTGCGTACACCGGTGCCTCACTGCGGTGGAGATCAGCGCTCGCCTTCTGACGTCGGAGGGCCCGCTGCAGGTGGACGTGTGCAGCGTTCCAAGTCTCCTCTGAGCGCCGCGCCCACTCATCCACCGCAGGAGCCTCGATCTGGCTCTGCTGCCAGGGTGCCAGAACCGGCTGGTAACCTAACACACATTGAAATGGAGTTAGGTTAGTGGAGGAATGGCGTAGGGAATTCTGGGCCATCTCGGCCCAGGGAACGTACCTTGACCACTCCTCCGGCCGGTCCTGGCAGTATGTTCTGAGAAACCTACCCACATCCTGGTTTACGCGTTCCACCTGCCCATTACTCTCCGGGTGGTAACCCGAGGTGAGGCTCACCGAGACCCCCAACCGCTCCATAAACGCTCTCCAGACTCTGGAGGTGAATTGGGGACCCCGATCAGCCACAATGTCCTCGGGTACCCCGTAGTGCCGGAACACATGGGTAAACAGTGCCTCTGCAGTTTGTAGGGCAGTAGGAAGACCCGGCATGGGGAGCAAACGACAGGCCTTAGAGAACCGGTCCACAACGACCAGGATGGTAGTATTCCCTTGGGAGAGGGGAAGGTCTGTTATAAAGTCCACTGAGAGGTGGGACCATGGTCGTTGTGGAACGGGCAGGGGTAGCAACTTACCCCTAGGTAGATGTCTAGGCGCCTTACACTGGGCGCACACCGAGCAGGAGGAAACATAAACCCTCACATCCCTTGCCAACGTGGGCCACCAGTACTTGGCACTAAGACAGTGCACTGTCCGGCCGATACCCGGATGTCCAGAGGAGGGTGACGTGTGAGCCCAATAGATCAATCGATCCCGAACCTCGAGCGGAACGTACTTCCGACCCTCCGGGCACTGTGGTGGACTAGGGTCGGTGCGTAACGCCCGCTCGAGTTCAGCATCGACCTCCCACACTACCGGTGCCACCAGACACGACTCAGGCAGTATGGGAGTGGGCTCCACGGACCTCTCCTCCGTGTCATACCGCCGAGACAGCGCATCTGCCTTGCCATTCTGTGACCCAGGGATGTACGTGATCTTAAAAGTAAACCTGGTCAAGAACATACTCCATCTTGCCTGGCGAGGGTTCAGCCTCCTCGCCGCCCGGATGTACTCCAGGTTACGGTGGTCCGTCAAAATGAGGAAAGGGTGTTGAGCCCCCTCAAGCCAGTGCCTCCACACCTTTAGAGCCTGTACCACGGCTAACAGCTCCCTGTCCCCTACGTCATAGTTCCGCTCCGCCGGACTGAGCTTCTTAGAATAAAAAGCACAGGGGCGGAGTTTAGGTGGCGCGCCAGACCGTTGTGAAAGCACGGCTCCTAAACCGGCCTCCGACGCGTCCACCTCTACCTGGAACGGCAAAGAGGGATCCGGATGCGCCAGCACCGGGGCCGAGGTAAACAGGTCCTTCAGCCTCCCAAACGCCCTGTCCGCCTCGGCCGACCACTGCAGACGCACCGGACCCCCCTTCAACAGAGACGTGATGGGAGCTGCCACCTGTCCAAAACCCCGGATAAACCTCCTGTAGTAATTTGCAAACCCCAAAAACTGCTGCACCTCCTTCACAGTGGTTGGTGTTTGCCAATTACGCACGGCCGACACCCGGTCTACCTCCATCTTCACCCCTGACGCAGACAACTGATAACCCAAAAAGGAGACCGACTCCTGGAAAAACAGACACTTCTCTGCCTTCACATACAGGTCGTGCTCCACCAGCCTCCGCAACACTCTACGCACCAGGGCCACATGCTCGACACGGGTAGGTGAGTACACGAGAATGTCATCAATGTACACCACCACCCCCTGCCCCTGCATGTCCCTGAAGATCTCATCCACAAATGATTGGAAAACTGACGGAGCGTTCATCAACCCGTATGGCATGACCAGATACTCGTAATGGCCCGAGGTGGTACTAAAGGCTGTTTTCCATTCATCACCCTCCCTGATGCGCACCAAGTTGTACGCGCTCCTGAGATCTAATTTCGTGAAGAAACGCGCCCCATGCAACGACTCAGTCATGGTCGCAATCAGCGGGAGTGGATAACTATACTTCACCGTAATCTGATTGAGACCACGGTAATCGATGCACGGGCGCAAACCCCCATCCTTTTTCTTCACGAAAAAGAAACTCGAGGACGCAGGGGAAGTGGAAGGCCGTATGTATCCTTGTCTCAGCGATTCGTCTATGTAAATCTCCATAGCTTTCTTCTCCTCCTGAGACAGAGGATACACATGGCTCCGTGGGAGCGCAGCTCCTGCCTGGAGGTCTATCGCACAATCCCCCTGCCTATGGGGTGGCAACCGCGTCGCCCTCGCCTTACTAAACGCAATAGCCAAATCCCCATACTCAGGTGGAACGTGCAATGCGGGCACCTGGTTTGGACTCTCCACCGAGGTAGCCCCTACGGAAACGCCCAAACATCTACCCACACACTGAGCAGACCACTCCATCAGAGCCCTCTCCTGCCACGAAATAGCTGGGTTATGGGTACTCAACCAGGGCATGCCCAGCACCACCGGATACGCAGGAGAGTCAATCAGGAACAGCTGAATCATCTCCTGATGATCCCCCTGCGCACACATCCTAAGTGGCGCCGTGACCTCCCTGATTAAGCCCGTACCCAACGGACGACTATCTAGGGCGTGAACGGGAAAAGGAACATCAACAGGAATGAGGGGAATCCCTAACGCTAAACAAAACTTTTTATCAATAAAATTCCCAGCCGCGCCTGAATCTACCAGCGCCTTATGTTGGAAATGAGGTGCTACCTGTGGAAAACGTACAGGCATACAAAAATGGGCAACAGTGAGCTCTGGGTGAGTGGGGCGCCTACTCACCTGGAGGGAATCCCCAGTGCGGGACCTGTCGTCATCTCTCCTAGGAGGCCATCCCCAGCACCTAGCCGCGGTGTGTCCTCCCCGACCACAGTTGGTGCAGTGGATGGACCCCCTAGCCTGCCGACTCCTCCTCTCTCTAGCGCCAGCGCCCCCGAGCTCCATAGGACACGGCTCGGAGGCGCTGGAGGGTGAAATGGACGGACCCTCCGCAGGACGTCCGCGGGTAGCCAGTAGGTTATCCAGCCTGATGGACATGTCAACCAGCTGGTCGAAAGAGAGGCTGGTGTCCCTACAAGCCAGCTCCCGACGGACGTCCTCTCGTAGGCTACATCTGTATAGATCGATGAGGGCCCGATCATTCCACCCTGCATCTGCCGCTAGCGTACGGAATTCGAGCGCGAATTCCTGGGCACTTCTCCTCCCCTGCCGGAGGAAGACCAGACGCTCCCCCGCCGCTTTCCCCTCCGGGGGATGGTCAAACACCGCCCTGAAGCGGCGGGAGAACTCGTTGTAAGTAATCGTCGTGGCGTCGATCTTCCTCCACTCCGCGTTGGCCCACTCCAACGCTTTTCCGGCCAGGCAGGAGATCAGGGCGGACACGCTCTCATGCCCTGAAGGTGCCGGGTGCACTGTGGCCAGGTATAGCTCCACCTGGAGTAGGAATCCCTGACACCCAGCCGCGGTTCCGTCGTAGGCCCTCGGGAGAGATAGTCGGACTCCTCGAGGTTCCGGCGCTGGAATGGGCGGGCTGGCCGATGGTGCTGGCAGGGCGGGAGGCGGTGGAGGCGTACCCCAGCCTCGGAGGGTGGAAATCACCTCCTGCAGGGCGGTCCCCATCTGCAGGAGCTGATCTTGTTGGTCCCGAACCTGGGCCTCCAGTCTCGTCTGGGCTGCTTCGGCTCCTGCTGATTCCATAGATGGTGTGTAATTCTGTCAGGGCGTGCTGTAGGTGCAATGGTGGAATCAAACGCAGGACTCAGAACGATATTCCAATCTCTTGTATTACTGCCCATACATAGGCAAAAAGGACAACTTGGCCCGAAGGCGAAAATTACGCACAACGGCGAAAAGAAACAGCGCACAAACAGGTGCGACAAAATGTAACCGCGCACAAACAGGTGCGACCAAATGTAACCGCGCACAAACAGGTGCGATAATACTCCAGCGTAGTGGAGAGAAGCTCAACCGAGCAATACACACAACTGACGGAAAATAATTACACACAACACTGGACAAACACAACGAGAAACTTATAGGACACTAATTACGCCAAAACAGAAACAGGTGTGGAAACAAACAGACAAAAGCAAACGAACATGAAACATACAGCGGTGGCAGCTAGAATTCCGGAGACGACGAACGCCGAAACCTGCCCGAACAAGGGAGAGAGGCAGCCTCGGCCGAAACCGTGACACCTACAGTTCCCTACAGTTACCTACAGCTCCTTACAGTTACATACAGTTCCCTACAGTTCCCTACAGTTACCTACAGTTTCCTACAGTTACCTACAGTTACCGACAGTTCCCTACAGTTACCTACAGTTTCCTACAGTTCCCTACAGTTTCCTACAGTTACCTACAGTACAGCACAGACACAATTGTTACTCTACTACCACACACTGCACAGCACATACTGTGAACACTACTCCTAGATGTATCAGTGTACTCTGGTCCTGTGTGTTGGCTATGCACTGCTCATTTTGTAAATGTAGGCTGCGTCCCAAATACTTGTGTGTTGGCTATGCACTGCTCATATTGTAAATGTAGTCCCAAATGGCACCCTATTCGCTACATAGTGCCCTATGGGCGCTGGTCAAAAGTAGTGCACTATATAGGAAGGAATAGGGTGCCATTTAGGATGCTGCCATACCCCTTATGACATGTTTTGTGAGTCTAACAACCCAATTGTCTTTCCCTCAGGAGCCAGTGCAAGAGAAACCCATGGCGTTTCACAGTCATGCAGGCTATGACAGGTGTGTGGCCATACCTTCTGACCTTGACTAGAGTGTTGTTAAGATGTTATTCCCCAATGTACAGTACAGGGGCTGTAGTGGGTACAATGAGGGTGACCCTGATTATCTGTGAATAATAAACCTATAACACTACTCTATGTGACAATGGACACCTGGCCCTGTCAATCCTGAATGTTTTCTCACTGAAATGTTAACCTTCGAATCCAGTGACTACACCAGAGTGCCATCTTAGTGAGACGCACACATAAGATCTCTATCTCTGTGCCACAAGCAGAAAGAGAGAGAGAAATAGAGGAAAGAGTGTTAAAAGTGTTCTTTGAGTCCATATTTCTTTATCTCTGCCAAAAGCAGAAAGAGAGTGACAGAGGGAGAGAGAGGGAGAGAGAGGGAGAGAGAGAGAGAGGGAGAGAGAGAGAGAGAGAGAGAGAGAGAGAGAGAGAGAGAGAGAGAGAGAGAGAGAGAGAGAGAGAGAGAGAGAGAGAGAGAGAGAGAGAGAGAGAGAGAGAGAGAGAGAGAGAGAGAGAGAGAGAGAGAGAGAGAGAGAGAGAGTGTTAAAAGTGTTATTTACCTCATTCATATCCCTACCTTTAGCTTCAACTCAGATGTGGCGTCAGGTAAGGAGATGAGTGATGGCTACGATGGCTTGTCCAGCAGCGGGAAGGGGGACGGGAAGCCCCGGAAACACCACCGCAAGTCGACCCGCACACGCTCACGCCAGGAGAAGACCAACAAGCCCAAACTGAGCATGCTCAATGTAAGTCCGTCCGTCCAGACTACCCACCTTTCCGAACTGACCAGTGGTCAAAGTTTTAGCCATTCTTAAGCTATTCAGTAAGTCGAAAGGGAAAAATTTAAAACAGAAATGACCATTTATACTGTATATTCATATATTGCTATATTCAAAGTATATGCATATTCGTACTTGCACATTTAAAGTAATTTCTCTTTCTCCCTCAGGTGAGCAACACGGGCAATAAGATGGTGGAGTCCCAGCTGGAGACCCACAACCACAAAATGGTGACCTTCAAGTTTGACCTGGACGGAGATGCTCCAGAAGAAATCGCTATTTACATGGTGAGGTCATGACCTTGGCAGACCTGTCTGCGTCCCAAATGGGGGGTGGGGGGTTGTTGAGTTCTACTAAGGTAACATTGTTTTAAGATGGTCATGACATGAATCATTTAGCTATTTGAATTTGAATTTTAGGATCCCTTTAGGCCTTTAGGCCTTTACTCCTATAGCCCATAGAAACGCATTGAATAACAACAGATTCATGAATGGCAAAAAAGACAGTGAAAAAATGTAACATAAGGAATAAGGTTTTGAAGAGTCTGTCCTATATCTAGGAGATGTGAGAAAGCTCAGGATTAATTGAATTTGGCCTTTACTACTATAGCCCATAGAAACACATTGAATAACACATTCATAAATGGCAAAAAAGACAGCCTAAATATATATCATAAGGAATAAGGTTTTGAATTGTCTGTTCTATATCTAGGAGATATAAGAAAGTTAATGAAATA
>NW_028163540.1:0-105225 GCF_964263955.1 Coregonus lavaretus
CCATGACATCATTTTCTGGAAATGTCCAAGCTGTTTAAAGGCACAGTCAACTTAGTGTATGTAAACTTCTGACCCACTGGAATTGTGATACAGTGAATTATAAGTGAAATAATCTGTCTGTAAACAATTGTTGGAAAAATTACTTGTGTCATGCACAAAGTAGATGTCCTAACCGACTTGCCAAAACTATAGTTTGTTAACAAGAAATTTGTGGAGTGTTTGAAAAACAAGTTTTAATGACTCCAACCTAAGTGTATGTAAACTTCCGACTTCAACTCTATATAGTCTAGTGAGTGTGTATATGGTGTGTATATAAAGTCTAGTGAGTGTGAGTAGGTTCAGTGCAAGATAGAGTCAGCGCAGATAGTTTGGGTACCATTAATTGAATATTTAGCAGTCTGGCTATTTAGCAGTCTTATGGCTTGGGGGGTAGAATCTGTCTCGGAGCCTATTGGTCCGAGAGCCGATGCTCTGGTACTGTTTTCCGGACGGCAGCAGAGCTCCGGCAGGGAGCTCAGCCTTAGTGATGTACTAGGCTGTCCGCACCACCCTCTGTAGCGCTTTGCGGTCAAGGGTGGTGCATTTGCCATACCAAGAGGTGATGCAGTCAGTTAAGATGCTCTCGATGGTGCAGCTGTAGAACTTTTTGAGGATTCGAGGGCCCATACCAAATCTTTTCAGCCTCCTGAGGGGGAAGAGGCGCTGCCGTGCCCTCTTCATGACTGCGCGCTAGGGGTTAGGGTTAGGGTTAGGGTTAGGGGTTGAGATTAGATAACATGCTAGCTAAGTAGTTAAGGGTTACAGTTAAGGTTAAGGTTAGGGTTAGCTAACATTCTAAGTAGTTGCAAAGTAGCTAAAATTGTCTGTGATGAGATTTGAACACGCAACCTTTGGGTTGCTAGAAGTTCATGTTATACGCCAGCCCATGTACCCCGACCAACCACCCTCCTATAATTTCCATCTTACGTAACCTACTAATTCACTGTATACAAAATTGTGTACTTTTTCGTGTGCCTGTCACGAATTTCCAATAAGCAATTCGTGTCTATTTCACAACAATCTGTGATACTGGGTTGGTGTGTTCACACTGTATTTCACCCATAAACTGCCTGGATGGAAAGAGAAGTGAAGAGGTGTCTCTCTGCAGGCCTCTGGCAGTAACACACACACACATGGGGGGTTGGTAATGCAAGAAGGGATGCTCTTTTTTGCCTCCATCTATACATCCTTCTGCTGCGATCCCCCTCCTCCTCCTCCTCCTCCTCCTCCTCCTCCTCCTCCTCCCCCTCCCTTGTTCCTTTTGGCAGCCCCCCACCCCCTGACACTAGCACGAGTGGTTCTCCAGATGCAGTGTGTGTGTGTGTGTGTGTATGAGGGGAGCTCTGAGTATTGTGTCCATGTCTCCTCTGACACCACAGCTGGCGGCCCAGACCTGCGTGTGTGTGTGTGTGTGTGTGTGTGTGTGTGTGTGTGTGTGTGTGTGTGTGTGTATGTGTACGTGTGTGTGTGTGTGTGAGTGTGTGTGAGTGTTTCTGCCGTGAAGCTTACTTTTCCAAACCTCTGTGTATTTCCATGTATCCGTCTAAACCTGGCCTCTTTGTATAAATTGTTTGCCTGTGTGTGTGTGTCTGTATGTTTCTCCCCGTGTGTGTGTGTGTGTGTGTATGTTTCTCCCCGTGTGTGTGTGTGTCCCGCGGTGGGGCCGCCCCGTGACCAAATGTGGGAGGCAAAGGTTCACAATCTACAATCCTGCCATGTTAGGTATCTGAGCTGGGGGAATACAGTCGGACGTGCTTGCGCACTCACACACACACACACACACACACACACACACACACACACACACACACACATCGTAGTTAAACTGGAGAACTAGACAAGGGGTCTTGATGGGACCCTATAGACCTCACAGTGGGCAGCATACAGGATGGAGGGAAGGAGAGAGGTGGAGAGGGAAGATAAAGCGAGGTTAGAGGGGGAGAAAACATGACGAGAAGAGAGAGAAAAATAGAGGAATGAGGAAAAAGAGGGGAGAGGGAAAAGGGAGTGAAAGTAGAGAAAGAAAGTAGAGAGAGAGGAGGGAGAGAGGGGCTGTAAAGGAGAGAGAGAGAGAGAGAGAGAGGGAGAGAGAGAGAGAGAGACAGAGAGAGAGAGAGAGAGAGAGAGAGAGAGAGAGAGAGAGAGACAGAGAGAGAGAGAGAGGAGAGAGAGAGAGAGAGAGAGAGAGAGAGAGAGAGAGAGAGAGAGAGAGAAAGAGAAGGAGAAAAAGTAGAGAGAGCGAAATAAATAAAAAAAGAAAGAAAAAAGAGAGAGAGAGAAAGTAGAGAGAGAAAGTAGAGAGAGAAAGTAGAGAGAGAAAGTAGAGAGAGAAAGTAGAGAGAGAAAGTAGAGAGAGAAAGTAGAAATCGATAGGAGGGAGAGAGAGGCTGTAAAGGAGAGAGAGACAGAGAGAGTAGACGAGCCGATGAGCTCCCACATTTTCCAGCATGTTTTTACAAAAAGATAGATTTAAAGTTAGATACACTTGGATTTTCTGGCAGGGACATACACAGGATACTACCCTCCACAACATAACCTTCACTCCAAATCAAACCTCCAAACCTACAACCAGATTTTGGACAAAATTACCTACTACCAAAGATTCTTATTTCCAAGCTATACAGCAAATATGCTCTGGCAAACAAACAACAGAAACCTGAAAAAACCATCCAACCTGGAACTAAGTGAGTAATGTTTAGTCTGAAGTTACTTTTACAACCAATAAGAAAAATACATTACAATGATATATTTTACTTTATAAGGACTGAATGCTAAATTAAGGCTACCACGCTTGCTAGGACAGAACAGATCTGACTGATACTTCAATTAGTACTGAGGTGTGAAGTGAGAGGTGTCAAAGCCCTTGAGCCCAACAATGGCAGGAGAGTCTTACAGCCTACCCCACCCAATGGCAGGAGAGTCTTACAGCCTACCCCACCCAAGTGCAGAGGCCATTGATGTAGCGGGTGATTTTGGACAGAGTCAGACGCAGGAGGGTAAATCACAGAATAAATGGTTGATTCGGCAATACAGCGGTACACAGCAATGCTTAAAACACTCCAGGGTGGTAAAACTGGAGAAAACAAGGCACACGGGTGAATATCCTGGTGATACAAAATACAATATAGCTCCACCGAGCTATGGTCACCTCCACAATAAACAATCACACACAAAGACAAGCGGGGGGGGGGCAGAGGGAACAATTATACAGGTACTGATGAGGGGATATGAACCAGGTGTGTGTAATAAACAAGACAAAACAAATGGAATGATGAGATGAGGAGCGGCAGTGGCTAGAAGGCCAGTGACGATGAACGCCGAAGCCTGCCTGAACAAGGAGAGGAGGCAGCTTCGGAGGAAGTCGTGACAGTACCCCACCCTTTGACGCGCAGCTCCAGCAGCACGCCGACACCGGCCTCGGGGACGGCCAGTAGGACGCGGAGAAGGGCGAGCCGGATGGCGATGGTGGAAATCCCGCAACAGGGAGGGATCGAGGACATCCCTCACCGGGACCCAGCACCGCTCCTCCGGACCGTACCCCTCCCACTCCACGAGGTACTGAAGGCCCCCCACCCGATGCCTCGAATCCAGGATGGAACGGATGGTGTACGCCGGAGCCCCCTCGAGGGACCTCCCGCACCTCAGACTCCTGGAGCGGTCCAGCCACCACTGGCCTGAGGAGAGACATGTGAAACGAGGGGTTAATACGGTAACCTATACGTAACCTCATTTACTCTCCTCAGGACTTTGAACACTTACTGGTCTGAGGCCAAACCACACGACTAACAACATTTGACACTTTATGGAACCCAAATCCTTCACTATCTCATCCTGGAATATCCAAGGCCTGAGGTCATATGCCTTTGGCCTAAAGAGCAGGAACCAGGACTTCACCAAAGAAATCAGAAATACAGACATTGTCAACCTACAAGAAACATGGTATAGAGGCCGATTTTGCAGGTTTTTCTACTTACAAAGCATGTAGAGGTCTGTAATTTTTATCATAGGTACACTTCAACTGTGCGAGACAGAATCTAAAACAAAAATCCAGAAAATCACATTGTATGATTTTTAAGTAATTAATTTGCATTTTATTGCATGACATAAGTATTTGATCACCTACCAACCAGTAAGAATTCCGGCTCTCACAGACCTGTTAGTTTTTCTTTAAGAAGCCCTCCTGTTCTCCACTCATTACCTGTATTAACTGCACCTGTTTGAACCTGTATAAAAGACACCTGTCAACAGAAAAACAACAAATTGAGACTCTGCATGTAGATTTCTGAAAAAATATCCTCAGTGTACAATGAAAAACCCCAAATAATGCATGCAGAGCAGAATTAGGTCGATATCCGCTAATTATCAAAATCCAGAAAAAAGCCGTTAAATTCAATAACCACTTAAAAGGAAGCGATTCCCAAACCTTGCATAACAAAGCCATCACCTACAAAGAGATGAACTTGGAGAAGAGTCCCCTCAGTAAGCTGGTCCTGGGGCTCTGTTCACAAACACAAACAGACCCCACAGAGCCCCAGGACAACAAAAACAACACAATTAGACCCAACCAAATCATGAGAAAACAAAAAGAGAATTACTTGACACATTGGAAAGAATTAACAAACAAACAGAGCAAACTAGAACACTATTTGGCTCTAAACAGAGAGTACACAGTGGCAGAATACCTGACCACTGTGACTGACCCAAACTTAAGGAAAGCTTTGACTATGTACAGACTCAGTGAGCATAGCCTTGCTATTGAGAAAGGCCGCCGTAGGCAGACCTGGCTCTCAAGAGAAGACAGGCTATGTGCACACTGCCCACAAAATGAGGTGGAAACTGAGCTGCTCTTCCTAACCTCCTGCCAAATGTATGACCATTATTAGAGACACATATTTCCCTCAGATTACAGAGATCCACAAAGAATTCGAAAACAAACCCAATTTTGATAAACTCCCTTATCTACTACTGGGTGAAAACCCACAGTGTGCCATCACAGCAGCAAGATTTGTGACCAGTTGCCACAAGAAAAGGGCAACCAGTGAAGAACAAACACCATTGTAAATACAACCCATATTTATGTTTATTTATTTTTCCATTTGTACTTTAACTATTTGCACATTGTTACAACACTGTATATATACATAATATGACATTTGAAATGTCTTTATTCTTTTAGAACTTCTGAGTGTAATGTTTACTGTTAATATTTATTGTTTATTTCACTTTTGTTTACTATCTACTTCACTTGCTTTTTGGCAATGTTAACATACGTTTCCCATGCCAATAAAGCCCTTACATTTAATTGGGAGAGAGAGAGAGAGAGAGAGAGAGAGAGAGAGAGAGAGAGAGAGAGAGAGAGAGAGAGAGAGAGAGAGAGAGAGAGAGAGAAGTAGAGAGAGAAAGTAGAGAGAGAGATAGGAGGCACAAACCTCTCACCTGGGAACTGGGCATGTTTTATTTCATACTTGGGGTTACATCTCAAATGGCACCCTATTCCATATTTAGTGCACTACTTGGCCCGTGTATATATGGAATAGGGTGCTATTTGGGACCCAATGCAGGAATTTGGATTTTACGCTAAATTCACTGTTTTTTCTAGTCCGAGTTTTCTTGTCGTCTCAATATGCCTCTGTCTGAGTAACTCCACCCAAAACATACACACTGACCTCATCCTCTCTCCCACTCACTGTGGTGGCTGTGGATAGTGTGTGTGTGTGTGTGTGTGTGTGTGTTAGGCTGACCCAATAATGTGAATGAAGCTGACCCAATGAAGACAAAAACCTCTTCTATCAAAGTTGCTCCTGAGACCTGGAGCTAAATACTTTTAACCACTAACTCTAACCTTGTGTCATATCTAGATACAATGACTCAATGTTTTAATTGTAGGCTATCTATCCCTAACAGGCTACTATTATCTAGACTACTTATTTATAATTAACTCTACTGCCTAAAATTCTTATAAACCATCTAATAACAAAAAGTCAAAGTCATAACAGTTTTAGTTAAATGCCCATCTTTTATTTAAGCAGACTTTAACATCGCTACACTACCTGGGGAGAACCGGCAGGGGGCGGTTATGTCGGGTAGGTTGCCCGGCCTGTCTAACGCCTCCTGCGTCCTCCTCTTCTGCGACGACGGGACACCCTGGGGCGTCGTCGTCTGCGGACAGGGCGGCTGCTTGATCTGCGTCTTCTGGGCATCGCGATTGGTAGATAATACTATGAATGACATTAAGACGAGTCGGGGGTCCATTTTATAGGGCTGGAGGGGGTGGGCGTGACGTCATTATGGGATAAATGATGATGCAATAATTATTATTGAAAGTTTGAATTTTGAAAACTACTGTCGTCAGTGACGTCATAGTAGCATTGGCAGGATGACACAACAGTGATATTTTTTTTATTTAGCTATTTAATTAGTGATGTTCTTGGTCGTTCCATCAGTTCACTTGTTTCCACCACAAAACACCAGAAAATGACCAAAAAGTGTAGAACCAGCTCACCTGCTTTTACACTTGATTTGATTATTAGATGTTCAAGGTTTATTTTGACATTTTAAAAAAAGAATAGCGGTTAGTTTTTTATTAAAATGACAGTTCAGTTCACATAATAGGGTTGACCTTAAAATGAGGGAAATACATAAATTAATCACTAATCACATTTAAAATATATAGAATCTTCAGAAATGACTTTGTCAAAGCAACAGAATAACTAGGGTAAAAACTATGGAGAAACGTTGGAGTTAAGTGGGTTAAAAATCACAGAGGGTTTTAATGGAGGGACTTGTAAAAATGCTGAATTTTGGCTCTTTGGGAAGTCTTTATTCACTTAAAAAAATCAGATTTATTGAATTCACGAGTTCTATATTAAAGGGTACTTTTAAAATTCAATATTGGTACACAATTTCTACTTGCAATATCAAAGGGCCTTCTTTAAATTGAATAAATGGACCCTTCCGTTTCTTTGGCTAACCCAATGAACCCTGGTACAAATAATCACTCAGGGCCTGGTTTCCCAAAAGCATATTTGGGCTAAAAAGATCCTATGGTTCTAACGATGAACTTAGCTTTAAGATGCTTTTGGGAAACCGGGCCCAGGGCTTTAGTCATTTGGAATGTCAAGTCGGTGAGCATTATGGGTCAAATGTACAAAACACATCAGAATATGAAGTGGACAACATGCTTCCTATGATCCTGAAATTGAGAAAATCTGCCCCAAACTGTAGGATACAATTTTTGGTTGTTGTATAACCCATATATGTCAAGCTCATCAGTTCTGACCACATTGTCCGAGCACAAACTCTAACCTTGTTGCATCGTCAGTAAGCAAAAATAGGCCTACACTAAATTATCTCTTAATTTTGGGTTAAGGTTATTAAACTCTAAAGTTCTATCAACATTGCAAAGTTGCCCCTGAGACCTGGAGCTAAATACTTTTAACCACTAACTCTAACCTTGTGGCGATATCGTCAGTGAGTAAACAAATACAAAGTCAATTTAATCCCAGGTTAAATTTGAGGTTAAGGTTATGGCTTCAATTTTGTTCAATTTTGACCACTAACTCCAACCTTGTGGCAGGCAATATTGTCAGTAAGCAATTATACATAAGCAATGTATTTTTAATTTGGGAGAGGCGCCATAGCTCATGTACATCACCCTCATAAGTTCTGACAACATTCCCACTTTTGTCAAATTTTAACCACTAACTTTTACTTTGTGGTAATATCGTCAGTAAGTAAGCAAATGCATGTACAATTTATTTAATTCTGGGTTAAGGTTATACACATGAACATCAAACTCATCAATTCTGACAACACTTGCCCAACAGTTGCTCCAGGAGCTGAATAACCACCCAGATGTCGCCCTCTTGTGGTCATTCTGTGTCATTACATCAGGCCTCCCACTCAGTGTAGATCGGCCACTCTGGAGAACTACATGTCAATCAATCAATCAAATGTATTTTATAAAGCCCTTTTTACATCAGCAGTTATCACAAAGTGCTTTACAGATACCCAGCCTAAAACCCCGAAGAGAAAGCAATGCAGGGGCAGAAGCACAGTGGCCAGGAAAAACTCCCCAGAAGGCAGGAACCTAGGAAGAAACCTAGAGTGGAAAAAATGTCACGTTTTTATTGTCACGTGCATAAGTACAGTGAAATGCCTTTCTTGAAACTCTTTCCCAACAATGCAGTAATCAATATCAGTAGTACTATAAAGTAAAGTAAAGTAGAACAGAAGCAGAGAACAGTCTATGGCTTAGGTGGCTGGAGTCCAACAATTTCCCTGGCCTTCCTTTCACACCGCCTGATATAGAGGTCGTGAATGGCAGGGAGCTCGGCCCCAGTGATGTACATTTTACATTTTTAGTCATTTAGCAGACGCTCTTATCCAGAGCGACTTACAGTTAGTGAATACATCTTTTTTTTTTATACTGGCCCCCCATGGGAATCGAACCCACAACCCTGGCGTTGCAAACGCCATGCTCTATCAACTGAGCTACATCCCTGCCAGCCATTCCCTCCCCTACCCTGGACGACGTTGGGCCAATTGTGCGCCGCCCCATGGGTCTCCCGGTCGCAGCCGGCTGCGACAGAGCCTGGATTCAAACCAGGATCTCTAGTGGCACAGTTAGCACTGCGATGCAGTGCCTTAGACCACTGCGCCACTCAGGAGTATGTACTGGGCTGTCCGTACCACCCTCTGTAGCGCCATGCGATTGAGGGGCGGCGCTGTTGCCATACCAAGTAGTGATGCAGCAAGTCAAAATGCTCTCGATGTTGCAGCTGTAGAACGTTTTGATGATTTGAGGGCCCATGCCAAATCTTTTCAACCTCCCGAGGGGGAAGAGGCGCTGTCACACCTTCTTCGCGACTGTGTGCGTGTGTGTGGACCATTTGAAGTCCTTGGTGATTTAGACACCGTGGAACCTGAAGCTCTCGGCTCAGAGGTGTGGCCAGAGGCCGGAACCTAGGAAGACACCTAGAGCGGAGCCAGGACCCGAGGGGTGGCCCATCCTCTTCTGGCTATAAAGAACTACATACACTGCTGCCTTTTGGGGGCCCTAAGCTAGATTTCGTTGGGGGGGCCCCCACACCTCTTGACCGCGGAGAGAACATTTTTAATTTTAAAGTTAATTTCCTGAAATTCTACACATTTTGCCATGGGGAATAGAGGACATTTTTCAGTTTTAAAGCAAGCGTTCTGCAATTCTACCCATTTTGCCATGGGGTGAAGATACATTTTTGCAGTTTTAAAGCTAATTTCCTGCAATTCTACATATTTTGCCAATAATGATCTCTGAGTGACAGTGACTAAGAAAATCAATGTGGGCCCCCTGGAGGTCAGGGCCCCTGTGTGTCTGGTCGGTATTCGGCCATGATTACTACAAGTTTAGATAGCTGGCTAGACTAACTTACCAATCTAAAAATTGTTAGCTGACATGGCTAATTGAGTGACTGTCATGTATAACAACATTTTTTAAATTGCACCTGGTGTATTCTACTATTCTAACTCTCAACAGTAAGTTGAGACCCCGACTGAGTTCCTAAAATACAAAAAATACTAAATGGGTCGGGGGCCCTGTCGCTTTAGCCTGGAGCCAGCCCCGCCTGCAGGCCTTTACCACGCGACACCTCACCACAGCTTAGGCCCTCAGCAGCGGAGTGACTGATTACAGAGGGTTGAAGAGTGGGCTGTCATGTTGGGGGTCCGATCTGAATTCAACTCATAGGGTTTGGGTGAACCAAGCTGGATGCTGGATGACTGGCTGGGAGTGGTTAGACAGGGATATGGATAGACAGTGGTCTGGTTAGGTCAGCCTTGGTCCATTGGACTTGGTTCCCCTCGCCACTTCTGCTCCTTTTGGAGAACCAGGGGGCCATGGAGAGAGGCCCTCTTCAGCTCCGCTCTAGCCAGGGGGAGTGCACCGGAGACCAGCCTTCCAGCATAGTTGGTGGTTGGATGTAGAAGCAGGGCGTCCTGGACAGAGGCTATCTTGAGCTTTTCCTAACCCAGGGAGAGTGCATCCGAGACCAGCCTTCCAGCATATATTATATTATTATACCCCCTCAGCCTCACCTCAGTTAATAACGACGTGATGATTTTATCAGACAGTCGATCAGATATCAGACAGAGGTCGTCAATTTTTGTCTTGTTATTGTTCAGCCATGTGATGATGTCATCAGAGATTGCCTCTGCGTACGTCGTCAGCTTGGCACTCCTTCCGTGGGGTCCTCGCTCTTCATAACTGACCTCGCCATAGCTGTCCACCACAGTGCCTGCTGGGAAATCTAAATCAAAATCCTATTTTTCTTTCCAAACTTCCTCTCGCTCAGAACACTCTAGAGAAAGAGAACGTAACAGACGCCCCATGAAATCCTCCCCCTTCCCTCAGGTCCTCGACCTCCCCCACGATCCCCAACGCGAGCCCCCCATCTCTGTGCTTCTCCTTGGGGGTAGGAAGGGGCGGCGAGGGGAGGAACTCTTTAGCCAGCCCTCCTTTCAGTTTCCGAAGCAGCCCTGCTCTGGACCATCTCTGGGAGGAGAGGGGTGGTTGGGGAGGCATCCGGGTAGTAAAGCGATCCCAGTGTGGGGAGCTCCGACTCGGGTAAGAAGGAGCCGGAGGAGTGGGTGTCCTTGGAGGGGTGGAGAGTGGAGATTGAGGATCCAGAGGAATGGTCCTTGATGGTCCTGTTGAATTGATCTGTCTCACCATTGCCACTCATCTCTGTATCCATATGAACCTCCCTTTGTCTTGTACTGTGTAGAACCGTCTTCCTTCTATCTGAGTGTGAGCTGGCATTGGAATAGGACAAAGATCTTGTGCTGAACCAAGAGGGTATGTTGGACCAAAAGCTCTCACTTCCAACCGCTTCCTTCAAGGCAGCTGTGATGGCCAGAGAGGCTAACTTCTCAGCCAATCTCTCCTGAACTGGAAGACAGACGAGGACTCATAATATGTAGCTGAGTGTAATATGTCTTCAGCCATTGTGTGGGCCAAACAGTGAATGATCCTTCCATTGTCTTGGCTGGGTTCTAGAACATTCTGGACCCCACTTATTGCCTCCATTGGAACCTATAAGAGAACAACCAGAATCCAAAAGAGACACATTTGTTTCAATTTGTATTATATGATGATGTTATATTAGGGCCTATATTATTTCAATTTCAGCTTGTGTGTAGAAAGACAATGATTGAATATTTAAGTTGTCTGTGTGTATTCCTGGCTTCAGACTAGGGGTGGAAAAAGACAGTGGTTGGAAACCACAGCCAATGTGTGTGTGTGTGTGTGTGTGTGTGTGTGTGTGTGTGTGTGTGTGTGTGTGTGTGTGTGTGTGTGTGTGTGTGTGTGTGTGTGCATGGTGCATGAAAAAGACAGTGGTTGGAAACCACAGCCAATGTGTGTGTGTGAGTGTGTGTGTGTGTGTGTGTGTGTGAGTGTGTGTGTGTGTGTGTGTGTGTGTGTGTGTGTGTGTGTGTGTGTGTGTGTGTGTGTGCATGGTGTATGAAAAAGACAGTGGTTGGAAACCACAGCCAATGTGTGTGTGTGTGTGTGTGTGTGTGTGTGTGTTTGTGTGTGTGTGTGTGAGTGTGTGTGTGTGTGTGTGTGTGTGTGTGTGTGTGTGTGTGCATGGTGCATGAAAAAGACAGTGGTTGGAAACCACAGCCAATGTGTGTGTGTGTGTGTGTGTGTGTGTGTGTGTGTGTGTTTGTGTGTGTGTGTGTGAGTGTGTGTGTGTGTGTGTGTGTGTGTGTGTGTGTGTGTGTGTGTGTGTGTGTGTGTGTGTGTGTGTGTGTGTGTGTGTGTGTGTGTGTGTGTGTGTGTGTGTGCATGGTGCATGAAAAAGACAGTGGTTGGAAACCACAGCCAATGTGTGTGTGTGTGTGTGTGTGTGTGTGTGTGTGTGTGTGTGTGTGTGTGTGTGTGTGTGTGTGTGTGTGTGTGTGTGTGTGTGTGTGTGTGTGTGTGTGCATGGTGCATGAAAAAGACAGTGGTTGGAAACCCACAGCCAGGCTGCCAATTAACACATGAGCTGTCAAGGTTCCAGGAAGTCAGAGGGTCACATGACAGACTGACAGGAAGTGCAGTTTGATTTAGATCAAAAGATGAAAGAGAACCTGAATGGCCTTCTGTAACTGCCAGAGAAAGTCTAATGAAATTGACACAGTCAGGCTGGTAATTCCCTTGTATTTTATTACAGGGAACTGACCAGGAACCCAGGACCTGTTCTGATAGATGATGGAATTGTGTGTTGGATAATTTGACAGATGTAATAGATGTCAATAAAGGATCATTCACAATAGAGTGTCAGGGTGTTCTAAGCGGTAACTGTATCCACGTGTGAAATGAATGTGGTGTTCTGTGTGTTCTGTGTGTCTGTGTGCGTGAATATAGTTTATTATCCAAGGCTAAAACACACGCCTGCCAAGCGTAGATTATGCTATCAGAGGTCTATTTTTACTAAAACAATGATAGTTTCCAGATACATTAGAGGTTATAGCAATAATAATCCGTTTGGTTCTGAAAGGTGAATCTGTGTCCCAAATGGCACCATCTTCCCCATATAGCACACTGTATTTATGACCAGGGTCATAAGACGCTGGTCAAAAGTAGTGCACTATATAGGGAATAGGGTGCCATTTGGGAGACAGACTCAATCTCTGCTTATAAACCTATCTGGGTGTTCTTCCCCCAGCATGAACATGTGGGATCGATTGGGGTTCCAAACACAGGCCTCCAGCCAGTGTAAAAGACGAGGTCTATTAACAATTAACCGCAACAGACAGAGCAGATGAACACACACATTCAGGGATATCTCTTACTACATTCAGACATAAGGAGTAAGACACAGAATGCGTCCCAAAAATGGCACCCTATTCCCTATATAGTGTTAGAAAGTAGTGCACTATGTAGGGAATAGGGAGCCATTTGGGATGCACACAGAGATAAAGCCAACAATGAGAAATGAAAAAATCCCCTTTGAGTATTTCCCTCAGACTTGTGATATTTATACAATGTCTTGGATTACTTATCAAAGGATGTACTGGTTTGAAACACACACACACACACACGCACGCACACACACACGCACGCACACACACACACAGCCCTCTCATATCTCTATTGGCCCTATCAAAGCCAGGGAAGACTATTCATGCTTTAACCAGAGGTCCCCTGAGGCCTGTAAGGATAAGCCAAAATCAAATGATGTCATATTTATTGTGTGTGTGTGTGTGTGTGTTGTTGTCTGTGTGTGTGTTTGAGTTTGTGTATGTGCAGAACTAAATTGATCTTCCAACATTTATTGCCCTGTAATATTGAGCTTTGAAAGATTGAAAACGTTCTCATCTCATTGCATTGACAATTGGATTCACATTCTCTCAATCTCACAATTGAAACTGTTGTTGTTCAGCTTGAAGTTATAAGCTACTGTCACGCCCTCACTCAGGGGACTCTTATATGTTGAGTCAGGGTGTGAATGTTCTATGTTGTTGTATCTAGTATGTGTATTTCTATGTTGGCCGGTGTGGTTCCCAATCAGAGGCAGCTGTCGCTCGTTGTCTCTGATTGGGGACCATACTTAGGCAGCCTATTGGCACTGTCTAGTTGTGGGATCTTGTTCCGGTTAAGGTTAGTTGTGTATTCTACCTTAGGACTTCACGTTTCGTTTCGTTTATTGTTTTGTCGTTGTGTTTATAAGTTAATAAACATGTACGTATATCACGCTGCGCCTTGGTCTGACCCGTCATTCAACGAACGTGACAGAAGATCCCACCAAACGAGGACCAAGCAGCGTGCCCAGGTGGAGTGAATGGCCATGCCACAGGTGGGCAATTTGTGGTCATGGGAAGAGATATTTGCGGGGAGAGCACCATGGGCTAAGGTAGATGCCCAGGCAGGAGAGGTGCAACGGCAACACGGAGGAGGCCGGTCGAGGAGGAAGCCCGAGAAGCAGCCCCAATAAAAAAATTTGGGGGGCACACGGGGTGGTTGGCGGAGCCTAGTGTCAGAGCAGAGCCAACTCCCCGTACTCACGCGAGGAAGCGTATGACTGGGCAGGCTCCCGTGTTATGCGGAGCTACGTACTGTGTCGCCAGTGCGCCGGCACAGTCCTGTACGTCCTGTGCTTGCACCACGCACGTGCCGTGCGAAGATGGGCATCCAGCCAGGACGGGGTGTGCCGGCTCAACGCTCCTGGTCTCCAGTACGCCTCCTCGGTCCTGCATATCCTGCGGCAGTTCTACGAACTGTATCGCCAGTGCGCGTGCACAGCCCAGTGCGTCCTGTGCTGATGCCTCACACATACTGTGCGGAAGTAGGCATTCAGCCAGGACGGGTTGTGCCAGCTCTCCGCTCCAGACCTCCAGTCCGCCTCCACAGTCCGGCCCGGCCTGTTCCTGCTCCTCGCACCAAGCCAGTGGTGCGCGTCACCAGTCCGGCCCGGCCTGTTCCTCGCACCAAGCCAGTGGTGCGTGTTCCCAGTCCGGCCCGGCCTGTTTCTGCTCCTCGCACCAAGCCTGCAGTGCGCGTCACCAGCCTGGCCCGGCCTGTTTCTGCTCCTCGCACCAAGCCTGTGGTGCGCGTCACCAGCACAGCCCGGCCTGTTCCTGCTCCTCGCACCAAGTCTGTGGTGCGCGTCGCCAGCCCGGCCCGGCCTGTTCCTGCTCCTCGCACCAAGCCTGTGGTGCGCGTCTCCAGCCCGGCCCGGCCTGTTCCTGCTCCTCGCACCAAGCCTGTGGTGCGCGTCGCCAGTCCGGCCCGGCCCGTTCCGGCTCCTCGCACCAAGGCAGTGGTGCGCGTCGCCAGTCCGGCCCGGCCTGTTCCTGCTCCTCGCACCAAGCCAGTGGTGCGCGTCGCCAGTCCAGCCCGGCCTGTTCCTGTTCCTCGCACCAAGTCTGTGGTGCGCGTCGCCAGCCCGGCCCGGCCTGTTCCTGCTCCTCGCACCAAGCCTGTGGTGCGCGTCTCCAGCCCGGCCCGGCCTGTTCCTGCTCCTCGCACCAAGCCAGTGGTGCGCGTCGCCAGTCCGGCACGGCCCGTTCCGGCTCCTCGCACCAGTCCAGTGGTGCGTGTGTCCAGTCCGGCACGGCCCGTGCCCGTTCCACCGGTGCCTAGTCCGGCACCGGTCAGCGGCTCCACTCCGGAGCCAGAGCAGTCCGCTCCACCGGTGCCTGATCCAGCTCCGGTCAGCTGCTCCACTCCAGAGCCAGAGCAGTCCGCTCCACCGGGGTCCAGTCCAGCTCCGGTCAACGGCTCCACTCCGGAGCCAGAGCAGTCCGCTCCACCGGTGCCTGATCCAGCTCCGGTCAGCGGCTCCACTCCGGAGCCAGAGCAGTCCGCTCCACCGGGGTCCAGTCCTGCTCTGGTCAGCGGCTCCAGTCCAGACCATGACGTCAGCCCATCTCCAGGTTCGGGGTCTCCCACACCAGGGTCGAGACAGGGCCTGGCGTATCGTGGGAGGAAGGAGAGGGGAAGCAGCGTGCCGAGGTCCAGACCAGACCAGGGGCGCAACAGGGAGGCGGAGAGTAAGAGGTCGTCACGCCCGGAGCCGGATCCGCTTCCGAGGCGGAAAGCCCACCCGGCCCCTACCCTGTTATGTTTATGGGGGGGTACTGTCACGCCCTGACTCAGGGGACGCTTATATGTTGAGTCAGGGTGTGAATGTTCTATGTTGATGTATCTAGTATGTGTATTTCTATGTTGGCCGGTGTGGTTCCCAATCAGAGGCAGCTGTCGCTCGTTGTCTCTGATTGGGGACCATACTTAGGCAGCCTATTGGCACTGTCATGTTGTGGGATCTTGTTCCGGTTAAGGTTAGTTGGTTATCTACCTTAGGACTTCACGTTTCGTTTCGTTTATTGTTTTGTCATGTGTTTATTAAGTTAATAAACGTACGTATATCACGCTACGCCTTGGTCTGACCCGTCATTCAACGAACGTGACAGCTACATGTAAAATGTTTTAGGCGGTACAGAAGAGTTAGGAAATAAAGAAAGAAATTGAGATGAAACCAGTTTACTAAATAACGTTTATTTAGACCTGTACTCATCATTTTCCTCTTGTGAAAGACGACAGAAGACAAGGCCGGTTTGCTGTAGCTGAGATGCAAATGGTCATGATGGGGAAATAGATATACTGTTATGAACCTACAGTCACTTCCTATATGTGTGTGTGTGAGTGAGAGAGAGATTAAAAGCTTAAAGGGTTATAGAGCAGGGGTGTCAGAAGGGGTGGATTGGGAGGGAGTTTAGCCTCTCTGTGGGTCTTCATGCTATCCCACCTTCTCCCTTAACCAGTGATATATCTAAGGTTGCTTGAGAGGGTAAGAGATGTTGAGGAAGGAGTAGATTCAGTTGTAAGTGAACATTTAAGAACACAATGCTATGCTGTCTTGAATATATTCACAGATGGATCTAAGGACCCTAAAACAGGGAGGACAGGAGCAGCTTTTAGTGTTCCTGAGTTTAAGGTGGCAGTGACGAAAAGAGCAACGGATCATTTATCTGTTTACACAACGGGAGTTGTTGGCCGTACTATTGGCTGCAGAGTGGGTGGAGGAGGTGTGGCCAGACAGGGTAGTCATCTGCTCTGACTCCTGGGCAGCACTGATGAGCTTCAATTAATGTGTGTCTCGGAGCAGACAGGATGTATGGTATGAGGTTTTGCAGTGTTTGTATAGGGTGAAACAGATGGGGGTATTTGTGATGTTCCTCTGGGTACCAGCTCATGTGGGGAGTAGAGGGGAATGAGGAAGTGGATATTATTGCCAAGCAAGCTCTTAGACATCCTAATGTTGAGATGGAATTGTCAATCAGTAAAGCAGAAGCCAAGTGGTTAATAAGAACAGTGGTATAAGAAGACACCTGTATAAGATCCAGGAAAAGGTGGGGGCACGGAGATCCTCAGGCCGAGAGAGAAGGGAGGTCCTCAGGCCGAGAGAGAAGGGAGGTCCTCAGGCCGAGAGAGAAGGGAGGTCCTCAGGCCCAGAGAGAAGGGAGGAAAGTGTAGTCACAAGGCTCAATAGTACATTGAAATTGGTGGGGAAACATCAGACTGGGAGGTGTGATCATTGTCAGGAGGAGATGGAGACAGTGGAACATGTTCTATTTCAGTGCCAGAAATATGTGAGCGAAAGGGAGCGATTGTTATTAGATTTGAGGAGTGATGGGGTTGGAGAGCCAGGATTAAGTGAACTGCTGGGGAAATCATCAGGGGATGTAGTATTTAATTATGTATTTTGTTTCCTTAGGGAGATGAGATTATTGGGTAGGATTTAGACCAGGGTTCTTCAATTCCGGTCCTGGAGGGCCGAAACACTTCTGCTTTTTATTTCTACCTGGTAGTTAATTGCACTCACCTGGTGTCCCAGGTCTGAATTAGCCCCTGATTAGAAGGAGAGGATGAAAAACAGAGGTGTTTCGGCCCTCCAGGACATGAATTGAAGAACCCTGATTTAGACCATCACTGTCTCTGTTCCACACTCCAGTCCAGTTGGTGGCGGTAATGCACCTTAAAGTTGGTTGCCAACCGCCATATAAAATCCACAGAAGAAGAAGAAGAGCAGGGGTGTCAAACATATGGCCCACAAATGGGTACAATCGGGCCCGTGGGTGGTTTGAGTAAAATATACTTTAAAATGACTAAATCGAAACTGTGTAGAAATGATAATGGACCCAGGGCCCCGTGTAGCTCAGTTGGTAGAGAATGGCGCTTGCAACGCCAGGGTTGTGGGTTCGATTCCCACGGGGGGCCAGTATGAAAATGTAAGCACTCACTAACTGTAAGTTGCTCTGGATAAGAGCGTCTGCTAAATGACTAAAATGTATATTCATACAGTTTCTTGACTGTCCAGCTCGGTAATAATCACTACACACACAGTCAGGGAGCATCCTTAAAGACCAAATGTGGCGCTCCTGGGGGGGAAATGAGTTTGACACCCCTGTTATAGAGTGGTGAGTTTTTTTCTTCAAATACAACATTATCATTCCATTTTATTGTACTCTAGCAAATGAAAAAAAGGGCCCGCCAATTAGTTACAGAATCCTAGGGACTTTTTGTAACCCAACCATATGAATTTCACTTCCAATTAGCAGATAGACTGTTTCAACAGTTCTTTAAAACCAGCTTGGCCATGGCAAAGATTGGATCCATTACAGAAAGGTCGAGGACTTGTTTCAAGACAGAGGGTTTAACTTTTTGACAGTTGTAAAGCTATAGCTTGCTAAAGTCATGTAGAATGTGCAAATGAAATCGCATCATGAAACTGTTATTTTCAGATCTTGTGAAAGAAAGCAAAAAACAGTTTGTAGAATTCTCACAAACGCTCCAGGAAACACCACCGTGCCGTTTACTACTTCAAAATTCCGTATGAAAACGCAATGACGTAAGCAAACACCGCGAACTCCCATTGGTTGCTAAGAAGTTTGAAAATTCTAAAGACCCCGCCCCCTAACAACGGCATCGTAGCTGAGCGCTGATAGGCTAACTAGCGACAAATGTCAGCCAATCAGCACCGCTCGCATGGTGTTTGGACGCAGTCTGCTCGCACTTTTGTTTAGCTCACCGTCTGGACCATTCGACCTGTGTTGCATATTGTATTTTTGGCTTAGAAACTTTTGCAACAAACTTTGACCGTACGGAAAATACGATAAGGTAAGATCTTGTTTTCTTGGACGGATAAGTTCGTTTTCTCACTAGATAGCGTGCTACTCTTTCGAAGTCATGCCAGTCGGTTTCACGTGCAGTCATGTGCAGAAGTACCCTTTGCGCAGTAGGCTAGTTAGCGTTTGAGCAAGTAAGCTAACCAACGTTAACGTTAGATCCTTCAACACAATTTATGTTTTCTGTTTGCAATACAAACATATTGCCTGTTGAACCAGTACCTACCTGGGTATGAGGAGACGAGAGTTCCTCTGATGCCCAGGATCCTTCTATTCAAAGTCCCGTTAACCAGCTCTGCAAAAGTTATAACTTTAAAATACGATCCGTACAGTACGCAACAAAATATGGAGTTTCGCAGAGCAACTATCGTAGGTACTGCGGTTATGAACGGTATATATTTAAAACATGTTTTGTCTAAATCAGTTATCTATTGTTTTTGACGAAGTGCACATGCCCAAATCCACCTCCTGCACCTCCATTATAATCACTCATTACAGTCCTCCTGTAACTCAGTTGGTAGAGCATGGTGCTTGCAACGCCAGGGTTGTGGGTTCGATTCCCACGGGGGGGGGCCAGTATGAAGAATGTATGCACTAACTGGAAGTCGCGCTGGAGAAGAGCGTCTGCTAAGTGACTAAAATGTAAACGTAATTACGGCCACGCACAGGTCGGCTGATCCAGCAGCAGTACAGTATCCCGAAAGATCATTGATTTTATTTGTATTTTGTTGGGAAGTACATACCGTGCTGAACTTAATTAATTAATGACGATAGTTGCTCTGCGAAACTCCATATTTTGGTGAGTACCGAACGTGTTTTGGCAACGTTTGCACAGCTGGATAATGGGACTTTGAATTGAAGGATCCTGGGAGTCAGAGGAGATCTCGGCTCCTCAAGCCCAGGTAGCTGTTCTTTGCAGGTTAACAAGTTATTATGCTTTGAAGATCACAGAAACAGGCCCTCGCATAATTTTTTTTACCGCAGGCAAATTTTCTGTTTTCTCTTGCAGGATACAACCACTGACTGTCTGGAAACCCATTTGGTGAAAACTCCAAGCTGCAGTCATGCCTTTTCCCAGGGGGAAGAAACCTAGTGTCACTGCTGGCAATAAAATACCCAACCTACATGACAAAGGGATGGAGAATCAGGTAAGTTGACTAATACTAGCCTCACACTTTTGATTAGGGATGGTTTGTTTTTATTTTAATTTTATTTAACCTTTATTTAACCAGGTAAGCCAGTTGAGAACAAGTTCTCATTTACAACTGCGACCTGGCCAAGATAAAGCAAAGCAGTGCGATTTTAAAAACAACAGCAACAGAGTTACACATGGGATAAAACAAAACATACAGTCAATAACACTATATAAAATCTATATACAGTTTGTGCAAATGTAGTAAGTTATGGAGGTAAGGCCATAGTGCAAAACAATTACAATTTAGTATTTACACTGGAGTGATGGATCTGCAGAAGAAGATGGGCAAATAGAGATACTGGGGTGCAAATGAGCAAAATAAATAACAATATAGGGATGAGGTAGTTGGGTGGGCTAATTTCAGATGGGCTGTGTACAGGTGCAGTGATTGGTAAGCTGCTCTGACAGCTAATGCTTAAAGTTAGTGAGGGAGATAAGAGTCTCCAGCCTCAGAGATTTTTGCAGTTCGTTCGAGTCATTAGCAGCAGAGAACTGGAAGGAATGGCGGCCAAAGGAGGTGTTTGTAGTAGGGCTGGAGCAAAAATGTGCACAACCCAGTAGCTAACTATCTCTCCAGGAGGAGCGTTGGCGTTTTCTTTTTTTGTATTGTTCGGCTCTGTATCTAGCTTTGTTACCAGACAAAATATGTATTCCCATCATGGATGGCATAGCTAGGTACATCAGTTTGGGATAAGCTAGCTAAAATGTTTGTCTGTGTTGCCGGGGCATATTGCATGGACTCACTTTCAAGAAGTTGTGGGGTGTCTGATATCTGCTGGTCAACTTAACCCCTCTCATCTCTCAATGAAACCACTAGTCCTGCGCTAACTAAACTAACCTCAATGGTGTCTTGCTATCACTCTTCATTGCATAACTCCATATCAAATAACCCATCTCTGTGTGTTTTAGGAGGAAGGCCCCCAGGTCAAGAGGGTTTCCTCCTCTCCCCAAGGAGCCCCTAAGAAGAGGACTGCCTTCGTAGACATCACCAATGTAAGTCTATCCTGTCTTCTTTCAGTCGATCTATCTGGAGTGTATTCACTAGGAACCAAACGGAACCTAATTAAACTGCGAGGGACTAACCTGAATTTGTCCTAATAGAAACTTGTTTTCGTCGCAAAAAGGTTTCCAGTTGGAGTAAATGTTTTCAGTTGCATTAACGTTTTTGAAACTGTTTGCTACGGTCTTGGTCTGAATGAATACACCACTGTTACAGGGTGTGGGCAACAAAACAGGGTCTGAATGAGTCTCCTGGGGAGTGGCAGAGACTCTCTACCAGAGTCTTCCACCAGGTTTTGGGGGTTTACTACGGACTGTCTTGTCTGACAGTTGGGTGTAGGGTGGGGTAGATCTCAACTTGAGAAACAAGAACTTAAAAGTTGTCTCTGCTATTTTTATTATGCCAATAGGGGATTGGTGTCAAACTTAGGCCTGTGCGTCGCGCAATTCATATCTATCACAAGTTAATATTCTTCCCTATCTGCACAGTATGAAGAGACTGTGGGGTTGACTCTCTGCTCTCTCCTTGGCTCTACTGAAATTCCAGGCACACAAGGTCCACATCAGCCTGCCAGGAACCAAGAAGAAGAACTCCCTTAAGAAGACACAGAAGAAGACCACCACTACTGTGTCAGACAAGAACGAAGCCAACCTAAAAAAGTAAGTAACTCATTTTTATAGACCCATACCCCCTCCCCGCGCCATTTGTTATGTCGTTGTTTTAAAACAATAATAATAATCTGTCCATCCATTCTGTACTGTCATTTATGTTGTGGGGGTGAATGTACCCAGACCGTGTTGATGTTGTGGTGGTCTATTTTATTCAGTAGTAGAACAGTCTTGTACCTTGCCTTTTGATATGATGGGCTGTGAAGAATGCTGTAGTTGTTTTTCTGTGAGTGTGAGCGAGAATAGAGAGAGCAAGGGGGGGGCCACATTTTAAAAAGGGAAGGAGTCATTGTATATGTTTATGATGCTTGTGATGGGGGCAATGAAAAATGCCTGTCCTGATACTAAATTCCTTGATCACTCACACATCTCTTATTGCGATATGATATAACTTTTTCGTCCATTTAATTGACTTTTTTTTTTAAGGTCATCAATACAATAGATGCATAACATTCCACATCACAGCAATACATCAAAACACTTTAACTTTCCCTGCCTTTATTGAGGGGTGTTTTGCTTGCAATGACTGCCTTATAGGCACTGACTGATGCTCGGGATAAGAACGTCTGCTAAATGACTAAACGCTGTTAAAGCCCCCTATACCTACCCGTCTCCCCTTTCCAGGTCTGAATCCGTGAGCTCAGAGAGTCAGGAGGAGGAAACCCCAGTGGAAGAGCTGGTGGTGGTGGGGGCTGTTCCACCTAGAGAGTTACCCCCCCACCTTCAGAGACCACAGGTAGGCTAATGGGGCACCACAGTCTATTGTCACATCGGTGGGCTCTAAATGGAGACAGTCAGGAATAATTCTATGGAACTCAATTTAGCATAATCTAGCACTGTTCTGTATAGCTCTTTGTAAATGAAATCAAACTTTATTAGTCACATGCGCTGAATACAACAGATAGTTCACCTTACAGTGAAATGCTTACTTACAAGCCCTTAACCAACAATGCAGTTTTAAGAAAAATAAGTGTTAAGTAAAAAAAATTAAAAAAATTAAAGAGCAGCAGTAAAACAACAGTAGCGAGGCTTTATACAGGGGGTACCGGTACAGAGTCAATGTGCGGGGGAACCGGTTAGTCGAGGTAATATGTACATGTGGGTAGAGGTAAAGTGACTATGCATAGACAATAAACAGAGAGTAGCAGCAGTGTAAAAGAGGGGGTGGGGGAGGGGCAGTGCAGATAGTCTGGGTAGCCATTTGATTAGATGTTCAGGGCTCTTACGGCTTGGGGGTAGAAGCTGTTAAGAAGCCTTTTGGACCTAGACTTGGCGCACCGGTACCGCTTGCCGTGCGGTAGCAGAGAGAACCGTTTGACTAGGGTGGCTGGAGTCTTTGACCATTTTTAGGGCTTTACCCAAATATCACACTTCTCTTTCTCTCTTCCTCCCTCCTTCCTTCCCTCTTTCAGATCCCTGAGAAGTTTGATATAGACACCCAGCACCTGGATGACCCCACTCTGACGGCTGAGTACGCCAAAGAGATTTTTGACTACCTCAAAGCCAGAGAGGAGAAGTTCATCCTGTCTGACTATATGTCCATCCAGCCCAGTCTGAACGCTGGGATGAGGTCCATCCTGGTGGACTGGCTGGTCGAGGTGCAGGTCAGGAAACCAGTATACTTGCTACTAGGACTGTTGTGGTGACCGTATTACCGCCACACCACGTGACCGTTTAGTCACGGTAATTAGGCTTCTCTAAGCTCTGATGCTGCTGACGGTCATTAGTAGCCTAACAAAAACTCGCTAACTGCCTGGTACTCAGCACTCTATTGTCCCTCTAATCACTCTGACATCAATGCAAATCTAATCAAACACTTCATGAGAGCCCATGAGCTCATGTTGTGCAACATTTCTATAGACTATGAAATTGCGTGAGAAAACAGAGTTTTGATGGCCTCTTAAGAAGAGGAGGATCCCATCAGCGTTCTATAGGCTAGGCCTACTATATTTATTTCTCTACTTTCCGAATATTAAGCACATTGCTTCTCTTTACAACAGGAGTACAGCCTGGCTGGCATGAAAATGAACCACAGGAAAAGTGTCCTCCATTCGTTATTTAAGTGCATAGATGACAAGTATTTTTTCCCCGCTGCCCCTGTTTCGAGACAGGTGCATGATAATGGTCCATTCTAAATCAAAACAAATTTCATATATATATATATATATATATATATATAATTTAGTATATGTAAAGACAAGATTAAGTCAAGGATAGGCTAATATTGTCACCCATCAGACTATCACTTGTGAATGATATATTATCACTTGTGAATGATGCCCAGCTTAAGAAATAGCCTTTTTTTGCGACTTTTTCTAATCATAGTCGAGCACCTCATGGCCTAGCCCATAGGCCTATAGGTATTGAAAAGGTTTATATCACAACTAAAGTGGCCAAAAAACGTCTTAGAATTAAGCACATTCATCCGCTTTACAAGGGGTGTAGAGCCTAACTGGCATACATAAGCAGCGCATACGTTTAAGTTTGGGGAAAATAATTTTCACCATAAAAATGCCCCTTTTATAATAAAAGCATTACATAAATAATTGCATTTGTGGTCACTTTGGAGAATGTTGTTTACCGCTAATGGAACATTTGCGCCTATATCCTACTGCCATGTGCGCATTGCTGCGCTTATAATGTGAAGAAATAGCCTAATAGTTTATCAACATTTTAAGCTAAACGTTCTGATCTGTTGTGTCAGCCACATTGTGTAAAACTGGTTTTTTGATGCTAGTGATTGTATTAATTTGGGATCTATCGCATCCCACAACTGTCCCAGACTATGTTTGGAATATTTATTTGTTGCACAGAATAGAACAGGTCGACTTTTGTACTATGGGGGATAGTAGATTGACATAGGCCAGTGTGTTTGCTGTTCGTTAGGCCTACTCATCTTGTTGGCTGACGAAAAGTAAATGTGGACAGTTCTTCCAATATCTTCAATATGCGCCTCGGAATTGGATAAGGACGCGCGCAGTTGCGTCCCCTACGTGTCTGTCTTCACTTGTAGCCTGTGAGAAAGACCCGATCACGTGAGTGAGAGGTGATTCGGAGAGCGCAGCACTCAGGGAGAAGGCCACTGGCCGCAAAAGTCATGGATTTGTTAAGGGTGCATTAAGGCCACACAAAGGGGATGCCGCGGTGAAATTCTAGGCATTATCAAGTGCTTGTCAAATTGTGAATGAGAGACTGATGTAGTGTGTACAGCCTGTGCAGAAAAACAAAGCAGAGCTCATGCCTTTCAAGCGACTTTTTTCAAATCATTAGTCGCATCATGCAGCCTTACAATGTATTAAAAATCTAAACATATAGCCCAATGTTTGTATCACAACTAAAGTTACATTAATAACTCTAAACTAAGCATATAGGAGTACCTATTTCTTAGTTAACCGCTCAACACAGAATAGCCGCAGGTGCGCACTCCCTCAAATCGTTTGGAGAAAATATTTCTATTTTATTCAGCTTTGTTCAATTGTATTCTTCATACTATAAAATAATGCCACGGAATTCTAAGCAAATCTTGTCTGCTAAATGAACTAGTGTAGCCCACCGCCATTTGGCATAGCCACATCAGGACCTAACATAAGGACAACTCAGAGTATGCTATTCTGTTCTTCTGAAATAGACTACATTTTCTTCATATCGTGCTTCTTTAGACCTTTCTAATAATAAATAATGGATTTATAATTTAATTTTTTTTTAAATGTAGATGTTCCAAGCGTCTGCATCAGTGGCTTGTAGGCTATGCGTGGAAGCCAGGAGATGCTAAATGTGTTTATGTTAATTGACAATCAATTACCGCCAGAACAACCAGTTATTTGCTTGACAATCACCGGCTGACGAAATGTTGTGACCACCACAGCCCTACTTGCTGCTACAATGCTACTTGCTGCTACAATAATACTCTACAATGCTACTTGCTGCTACAATAATACTCTACAATGCAGTATGCCCATAGTACAGACAATTAAAAATAGGAGTGAAGTTGAGAAGTGTATGTGTTGGCACTCTGTGGTTCTGTGTGTGTGTGTGTGTGCGCTGGAGAAAGTGTGTTTGTTGACACCATGTTTCTGTGTGTTTTCCAGGAGAACTTTGAGCTGAACCATGAGACCCTGTATCTGGCTGTGAAGGTGACGGACCACTACCTGTCCACTGCTCATAGGGTCAACAGAGAGAGTCTACAGCTCATAGGGTCTACAGCCATGCTCATAGCGTCCAAGTTTGAGGTGAGGAATATTGAGCGCACGCTACCTGTCCGGTTAGCGGTAGGAGAGGTGAGGGACGGATGTAGGGAGGGGTTAGAGTTGTCCTCTCACTTGGGCTCTCCTCTTTCTCTCTGTTTGTGCAATACTCTTTCTCTTACCCACAATCCTCTGTCTCTCTCCCTCCGTCAGGAGCGCTGTCCGCCCTGTGTGGACGACTTCCTGTACGTCTGTGACGATGCGTACAAGAGGGAGGAGCTGATCGCTATGGAGACAAATATCCTGCAGGCGCTGGGGTTCGACATCAGCATCCCCGTCCCCTACCGCTTCCTCAGGCGATACGCCAAGGTACAGGGTTTTTTCCTGGATCAAAATGGTGGTGGGTGGGGGCGTGGCCAATGGTGTGATGGCCGACTAAACATTTTAGAGGCCCTCCTGTTGGCCGCAGCGATAAAATATAGCCTTTTCAAAGCAGATTTCCTGCAATTCTACACATTTGTGCTATCTGAGTGACTCAAACATGATAAAATCAATGGGGGCCCCATGCCATAAAAAAATACTCCTGAATGCTTAATTTCTTTACATTTTTAGATTCTCTGACTGTCTGTCTAGCTTTTATTTTGTTGATTGTTAGTTTTCAAAGATGATCTTATTTAAACATCCATTATCTGAGTGTGTGAGAGAGAGAGAGAGTCTCTCTGCCTCTAGTCTGGAATGGAGGGAATGGAATGGTATCGAACACCTGGAAACCATGTGTTTGAGTTCATTACCATTCCATTCCAGCAATTACTATGAGCCTGTCCTCCCTAATTAAGGTGCCACCAACCTCCTGTGAGTTGGATGTATGTTTATCCTCTTGTCTGCAGCATGTGTGTATTCCATGTCTCTCTGTCTGTCTCTGTCTGTCTCTCTCTCTCTGTCTCTCTCTGTCTCTCTCTCTGTCCAGTGTGTGTATTCCATGTCTCTCTGTCTGTCTCTGTCTGTCTCTCTCTGTCTCTCTCTCTGTCCAGTGTGTGTATTCCATGTCTCTGTCTGTCTCTGTCTGTCTCTCTCTGTCTCTCTCTCTGTCTCTGTGTCTGTCTGCCTGTCTCTCTCTCTCAATCTCTGTCCAGTGTGTGTATTCCATGTCTCTCTCCAGTGTGTAACCCCTCTCTATCTCTCCAGTGTGTAACCCCTCTCTATCTCTCCAGTGTGTAACCCCTCTCTATCTCTCCAGTGTGTAACCCCTCTCTATCTCTCCAGTGTGTAACCCCTCTCTATCTCTCCAGTGTGTAACCCCTCTCTATCTCTCCAGTGTGTAACCCCCCTCTCTCTCTCTATCTCTCCAGTGTGTGAGTGCCAGTATGGACACTCTAACCCTGGCACGGTACGTGTGTGAGCTGAGTCTCCAGGAAATGGATCTGGTCCCAGAGAGAGGATCATTGCTGGCCTCAGCCTGTCTGCTGCTGGCTCTAGTCACCAAGGAGCTGGGAGGATGGGTGAGTTTCTACACACACACAGAGTATACCACTCATATGTCCACTCAGTGTATTTCTATGTCGGTCTCCCGTTCTCCACTTTCTGCTCTGCCTTATGAATTTATTACACATCCCATACTGAAATCAATGAGCCAATACCTGTTTATAGTCTGAAAACGTACCCTGGTCCTTCACTGCCTTGTCTGACATCTTACAGTCCCACTCCAGTCCCCCATACTCTGGGTAGAGAGGGGCTGGGAATACTTTACTTTACATTATAGTTTGTATTTAATCACCCACACCTCTGTCCCCTGTCCTCTAGTCCCCCATCCTGGTTTTCCACTCTGGGTACGGTGTGTCAGAGCTAGCCCCTGTCGTCCGGAAGCTTCACTCCATGCTCACCTCCCCTCCAGACGACAAACTCCTGGCCGTCCGGAGCAAGTACTCTCACAAGTAGGTGTACTGTATAAACTAGGTATTGCAGTTATCGCACAAGTAAGTGTACTGTCCTTCAGGTTAGCCTCAGCTCTCATGCTTCGATCGCGTTCAAAATAAAATGAGGTATGAGTAGAGATTGACTGCATAAACGTTAGATTTTGTATTTATTTTTTCATCCGTCAAATACTAAAAAAAAGAACATGAGCTGTGCTTGAAGTAGTTTGTACAATGGAGCTAAAATGAAATGGCTCCAAAAGTTCATAGAGCGCAAGTCAAACACTTTGGTTAAATGCGAAAGATGCATTTTCAGTTGAATTTAATATTTAATTTTAATATTTTAATTTTAATATGCCATTTAGCAGACGCTTTTATCCAAAGCGACTTACAGTCGTGCGTGCATACATTTTTGTGTATGGGTGGTCCCGGGGATCGAACCCACTACCTTGGCGTTACAAGCGCCGTGCTCTACCAGCTGAGCTACAGAGGACCATTCAGTTGTACAACTGACTAGATATCCCCCTTTCCTTTCCCTTTAACCAAGGTTGGCTACGGGTGATTCATCACAACAACAAAACAAAAAAAGTGATTTTTCACATTGTGATCCATAGAATGGTCCTTTGGAGGAAGGATTGTTGACATATCTAAAAGCATAATTGAGAAATTAATTGAAGTTGGAGTATTTGTGACATTTTGGCCTTACCCAGGCCTCCTTTAAGACTCCATACTGTTTATTCTGTAAGAGCGACAAAGCAAACATTGGTGTCATGAAGCCGCTTGCTCTGTAATATTTTATTTTTATTTTTTTATAACAATTTTCGTACATTTCATTTAGGAATATTGAAAAATGTAATCAAGAATATTGAAAGTAGTTTAGTTTTGATTTGTCAAATGTTTCTATATGTTGTTGAACATAATATACTCCACAGGCATATGAAAGTCCCACTGTGGGATCTCTGCTAGCTTTTGAAGTTATGGTCCATTTTATACTGCGAAATTGGCATAGTAGGCAATGTAACCAATCACAGCCCTCCTTTTACTTGTATCATTGCACATCCTGCAAATCACCAGCAGAGGATGACCATTTTGAATCCATTTTCACATTCACCCTTTTGGTAATGCTTACAAATTGGATCATCATTCTAAAAGTAGCAGAGATCCCACCCTGGAACTTGAATATGCCCCTCCCCCTCAAGTTTTCTGACTTGTAACGAAACAATGTGGAAAAAGTCAAGTGGTCTGAATACTTTCCGAATGTATGTGATCTTATACAAATGTAAGCATGGTTTGAAATTATTGTTTTAGTTCAATATTATATCTGTTTGGGCTTCTTGCGGTCAAATTACTTTTAATTATGTTCCGACCCCCTGACCATCAACTCAAGAAAAAGATGGGCCAGCGGTTGAAACTGCCGTAGAGTATATTATGCTCAACAATATATTGAGAAAAATGGCCAAATCCAAAATTGTATTTTCAATATTCAGAAATTGAAATAAAAATACGACTTGTGTTACAGCGAAAGCTGTAAAGCTTCATATGACACCATATTTTGCTTTAGCACCTACAAATGTCTGGCCGAAAAGCCACATGTATTCGAACTTTTATGCTTTTAAGATACAAATGTCAAATACATGTCAACAATCCTTCCTCCAAAGGACTATTCTATGGATAAAATGTTGTGAAAATCCCCAAAATCATGTTTTTGTTTTGTTTTCGTAAAGAATAACCAATGATTTTATATATGCTGCTATTTACATTTTAGTCATTTAGCAGACGCTCTTATCCAGAGTGACTTACAGTTAATGAGTGCATACATTTTTCATACTGGCCCCCCATGGGAAACGAACCCACAATCCTGGCGTTGCAAGCGCCATGCTCTACCAACTGAGCTACACCGGGTGATAGGGGGTGCTGTGTTGAAACCACCACACCTCCATCTTGGCACTCGCCCAACATTGTAAAAAAAAAAAAAATTATATATATTTTGGAAGCTATAGAAATGCATTTATTAATGTCTGCATTTAGTTTTTGCCACATTTATTATGTTAGACACCTTAATGCATACTTTTAAATTATATCACGTGAGTTAAACATAAAAATGAAAAGTATATAAGTATAATTCTTTGGGAGATTACGAATTTTACAGTCCCCACTACAAAAAATACAAATACTTAAACACCTGCAATTTTTTTCCCCTTGAAACAACATTTCATTGAAATACTGTAGAATTCCATTCATTCCTATGGAGGACTGCTCCTACTGGGGAGTGGCAATATGGCCGACGGGTGGCTTCAAAGCCTCTCATTGGCCAATATGTAGTGTCAGCAATCTAGGGTTTATATACACCGTTTGGAATAACTCCTACAGGTCATATGAGGAGTGAAGTGTTGTGAATTTGTTTTTAATTTTCAAGTTATTTGACTTATGATGTTGAAAGACCTTTTGAGCATTGATGGCCCTGAAGCAGATGTTAGTTTACAACCGACAGTTGTGACAGGTCTTAGCCAGGGGGGTTTGTTACAAGGACATAGACAGAAACAGCCCAACAAGTTCAAGCGCAAACGCTTTTAACCCACAGATCATGAGGGAGGAGTCCTTGTAGTAGGCGATTTTGTTTTTGATTAGTAGCTACCAGCTAAGTTATTTGATTTATTATAATGAGAACTCTTCCGCATTAATGAACCTAGACTAGAGAGCATTTTTAAGACTGTCTGCTTTGAACTTGTGATCAAACCAGCTGCCATCTTGGACTAATCAACAAAGTCCAACACAGATGGCTTATAGCTGAGGAAGGGTGTGTTTGTCTGTGTGTTGGGAGTATCAGTGTGTGTAGGGCCCTGTGAGTGTGCATAGACGGTGCAAAAATCTGAATAGAATACAAGGGTCAACTCAGCCCGTGTAGCCATTTTGTTTAGCTATTTACATAGATGGCTATTTAGCAGTCTTATGACTTGGGGACAGAAGCTATTCAGGAGCCTGTTGGTGTCAGACTTGATGCACCGGTACCGCCTGCCGTGCGGAAGTAGAGAGAACAGTCTATGGTTTGGATGGTTTAATTTTCCGTGCCTTCCTTTCACACCGCCTGGTATAGAGGTCCTGGATGGCAGGGAGCTCGGCCCCAGTGATGTGCTGGGCTGTCCGCACCTCCTTCTGTAGCGCCATGCGATCCAGGGCGGAGCTATTGCCATACCAAGCACTGATGCAGCCAATCAAGATGCTCTCAACGGTACAGCTGTAGAACTCTTTGAGGATTTGAGGGCCCATACCAAACCTTTTCAACCTCCTGAGGGGGAAGAGGCGCCTTCACGACTGTGCGCGTGTGTGGACCATTCTAAATTCCACCACTTCAACCTGATGTTCATTATCTCCAGCACGATACCAGTGTCTACATATGGTAACATGGCGCATTTCTACGTATAGGAGAGAAAAATATCAAGTAAAAAATGTTGTACCCGATGACATCAAAAGTTAAAACTTTTTAAAGACGGTGATTTTTCAAAACCTATGAGATTTGCGGTGAGCAAGAAAATGCAATCCCTAGAAACTTGTTTCAAGTTTTTGAATGTCAGTTTTTCCTTTTGAATCCTTCCCTGGGATGTCGCAGAGATCATAGAAACTCACTGTTTTCACACATGTAGACTGGTTTGGTGCTGGAGACAATGGAGGAGGTTGAAAAGTGGCAGAATGGATATTGACAAGCCGGGTGGACAGAGGGAAATGTGCGTTGTGCAAGGAGCCAACGTTCAATTGGTAGGCCATCACCCCTCCTCGTTTTGCCATACTTGTTGCAGTCACTTCTATGTTGGCGCTGGTGTCAATGAAACAGCAGTGAGCACGCTGGGGAGCAGTGGGCTGCCCCCCCCCCCCCCCCCCCCCACACACACACACACACACAAAAGCATTCACCTAGGTTTCTATTGGATATAGCACAAATGGAAACGTGTGTGGTGGGGGGGATTACATTTGTAAGTGATTACTTTCAATTAATATCTATTTTTTGCCAACAGGGTTTTCTTTGAAGTCGCGACGATTCCGACGGTGGACCTGGAGACATTGGAGAGCGCGTTGAAGTGACGTGAGCCATAGCAACGAGTTGGTGGATGAGTGAGAAAATATGTACATTTCTAAGGAAGACACTGTATATATTTTGTAATAATATTTATATATATCGCTATGCTAATTTTTCTAATAAAGGGATGGAATTTGTTGTTCTGTTGTATAATCAAGCTTAGATTTTTTTCAGCAGCAATGCTTTCTTTACATGTTCAAGTTGTATTTTGTAGCTGTTTTTACACTTGTTCTTTAAGAAAAAAAAAATGTTTTATACAGGTGTTGAAGTAAAAGTAGTCTAAATGTTACAAAGCTATTTTTAGAAGTGTGTAGTGAGAGAGGGGGGGAAAAAAGTAAATATTGATTTACTGTTAATATCATTGACCATTGATATTATTGTATTGTGTAACCCACGGTAACAGTGTTCTTTATAGGTATAAACAATGTCTGTCTCTGTCGGGAGTTGTCAAGGTTTTGCTCCAGCCCTGCTCCAAGTTATACAGAACTTATTCTACTAATCGGCCTCTCATCAGGACCTTGATTAGCGGAAGCAGGTGTGTTAGTTAGAGCGATGCTGGAACAAAAGCCTGCATACTACCCAGTAGCTCTCCAGGAGGACGGTTGGACACCCCTTGGCCTGTCTGCCTCCCAAAATGGAGGGTTGGACACCCCTTGGCCTGTCTGCCTCCCAAAATGGAGGGTTGGACACCCCTTGGCCTGTCTGCCTCCCAAAATGGAGGGTTGGACACCCCTTGGCCTGTCTGCCTCCCAAAATGGAGGGTTGGACACCCCTTGGCCTGTCTGCCTCCCAAAATGGAGGGTTGGACACCCCTTGGCCTGTCTGCCTCCCAAAATGGAGGGTTGGCCACCCTTTTGGTCTGTCTGCCTCCCGAAATGTATTTTTATGTTGTACAGTGTGTATCATGTATAAACTCTTTAACAGTCAAATCCTCTCTTGCTCAAATTGTTATGCTATTTTTAAATGGCTATCAGAGCTCTGAAAATTAAATAAATCTGTTTTATTGTTTTATAGAACAAAAACAAATGATCTTGTCATTTTTGCGTTGGTTTTCACTCCTTACTCTAAGATACTTACTTGCATGGTGAAGAACTCCATCGCAACTTGCAAAAAATCACAGCGCTTTTGCAAGTCTTTAATAAAGCATAGGAGTTATTATACAACTCTTAAAGAGACAATCTGCAGTTAAAACAAAGCATTGTCCCCGCCACTGTTTCAGTAAAAGGCTGAGGTACTACATTTGATACATTTGTTAAGGCAGACTGAGCACACACCATCCACTGGGCTCTGGGTAAAAGTTGTCCCTAGGCACGCATCTGGCATTGGCATCTCAAATGCATTTCCTTGATTCCTCACCTCTTCAGAGGTCCCTTCCCTCCAGGAAATGCAATTGAGTCACCCCATATTTGGATCAATGAGAAGATCTCAGTACTCCTCGTTCTCTCTCCTCCTCAAAACCCATTGGAGGAGAAAGCCGGAGGTTCTAATGACCTCAACCCATTGGAGGAGAAAGCCGGAGGTCCTCTTCCAAGTGTCGGGGGACCACATCATCTGACCTCACCGCGTTTCCTCTCATATAGTACACCCATTTGGCCAGTAGGGAGCAGTGAAGCTTTACATTCTAGGGACACCTAGTCAGTTGTACAACTGAATGCATTTAAACCAACATCTCTGAATCAGAGAGGTGCGGAGGGCTGCCTTAATCGGCATCGGCGTCCGGGGAGCAGTTGTAGGGGGTTTGCTGCCTTGCTCAAGGGCAGGACGGAAGATTGTTTTCCACCTTGGGGTCCTCTGTAGCTCAGCTGGTAGAGCACGGCGCTTGTAACGCCAAGGTAGTGGGTTCGATCCCTGGGACCACCCATACACAAAAAAAATGTATGCACGCATGACTGTAAGTCGCTTTGGATAAAAGCGTCTGCTAAATGGCATATTATTATTATTACCTTGCCGACTCAGGAATTCGAACCAGCGACCTTTCGGTTACAGGCCCAACGCTCGTGACCGCTAGACTACCTGCCGCATTGCCCTGCTATCTCTACACATGTACTTTGACAACAGAAGGATGATGTTAACTGAATCGTTCCCTGGCTGGTTTTAATTCAGCAGCTAGTACTGGTGCAGTCCCTGACACACAAACACACGAGTAGCACACTAGTGGTTTTCAACAGGTTGTCCGACTACCTACATCTACTGAACCAAAATATAAACGCAACGATTTTACTGAGTTACAGTTTACATAAGGAAATCAGTCAATTTAAATACATTCATTTGGACCTAATCTATGGATTTAATGGACATGACTGTGCAGCCAAGAGTGGGCCTGGGAGGGCATAGGCCCACCCACTGGGTAGCCATGCCCAGCCAGTCAGAGTTTTTCCCCTCAAAAGGGAATTATTACAGACACAAATACTTCTCAGTTTCATCAGCTGTCCGGACGTGGAGGTCCTAGGCTGGCGTGGTTACACGTGGTCTGCAGTTGTGTGGCCGGTTGGACGTACTGCCAAATTCTCTAAAACGATGTTGGAGATGGTTTATGATGGAGAAATGAACATTCAGTTCTCTGGCAACAGCTCTAGTGGACATTCCTGCAGTCAGCATGCCTATTACACGTTCCCTCGACTTGAGACATCTGTGGCATTGTGTTTTGTGACAGAACTGCACATTTTAGTGGCCTTTTATTGTCCCCAGCACAAGGTGCACCTGTGTAATGATCATGCCGTTTAATCAGCTTCTTGATATGCCACACCGGTCACGTGGATGGATTATCTTGGCAAAGGAGAAATGCTCACTAACAGGGATGTAAACAAATTTGCGCACAACATTTTACAGTAATACGCTTATTTCAGCTCATGAAACATGGGACCAACACTTTACATGTTGTGTTTATATTTTTGTTCAGTGTAGATAGCTTCCTCTGCAGTTTAGTACTAGCAACACACACTCCTCTTCTTTATTCCTCCTCTCCTCTGTTCCTCCTCTCTCTTTACCTCCTCTCCTCTTTACCTCCTCTCCTCTTCACCTCCTCTCCTCTTCACCTCCTCTCCTCTTTACCTCCTCTCCTCTTTACCTCCTCTCTCTGTTCCTCCTCTCTTTTTTCCTCCTCTCTCTGTTCCTCCTCTCTTTACCTCCTCTCTTGTTCTCCTCTCCACAGATCAATAAAAGTGATTGATAGCCCAGTGAGTCCATTGACCTACTATCTATCGAACCGATTCCTTCACACACACACACACACACACACACACACACACACACACACACTTACTGGCTGATTACAATTTATAAGTGAAAACTATCATTGTAGCAGGGTAGACATAATCAGAGATATTGATTGGAAATGATGGGAGTAGATTGTTTACGTCCCTGGAAGTTGAAGTTGGTTCTGAGTTCTAAGTACTTATCTGTTCTGACAAAGAATTATGGTTTGTGCAGTCTGTGTGCATCTTTGTGTGTGTGTGCATCTTTGTGTGTGTGTGTGTGTGAAGAAATATGTTCTTTGTGTGTGTGTGTGCATTAGTCTGGCTCCATTGATATGTTAGCATTAATATTCCCTGGACAGGAAAGGGCAACCTCTCCTTAGGAGGAAACAAGGAAAGAAGAGAGAGAGAAAAAAAAAGATCTGTCCTCTAGGCCCTGGCCGTATTCATCAACCTAGCAATCAAATCACTGTATGAATATGAATAGAGTAAGATTTGTGTGTGTTTGACCCAATGGGGTCCTGGTCTTTTGTCACTCGTCATGCAGTTTTAATATGAAATTTTCAAATATCGTTAAACAGTACATTTTTTACATTTTATTTACCACCTCTATTTTTATTTACCAAACAGTACACGCACGCACACACACACACAAGGCTATGTCTTACTATACTTGTGAAGACTTTTTGTGGACCAACAATTGATTCCCATTCAAAATCCTCCTTTCCCTTAATAACCCTAACCTTATTCATAGCAATAACCCCTAACCCTAACCTTATTCCTAACCTTAACCCCTAACCCTAACCTTATTCCTAACCTTAACCCCTAACCCTAATTCTAACACACACCACTCTATCTCACAATTATTTTGTCAAATACATTTTAACCTCTGTAAATAACGAGCAAACTCTCTTCCCGTTGCCCTCCCTCCCTCCCTCATTCCCAGATAGAGAGAAACAATCCTCTGTCATATTTTTGTGTTGGTATTTGGTTTTAAGTTAAGATCTGATCTACACAGGGACAATGGGGGGGGGGTTATTGTGTCTGTGTGTGTGTGTGTGTATGTGCGTTTGTGTATGTGTGTTTGTGTATCCCAATACTGCAGATTAGAGACTAACACACAAGATGTTTAGAAGTGTTTCGGAGGGAATTTCCGTACCCTTTCATTTGATCTAACCTTGATAATGACACACACTCACGAGAAAGAGAGAGAGAGAGATAGATAGATAGAGAGAGAGAGAGACAGGGAGAGAGAGAGAGAGATACAGAGAGTGAGAGAGAGAGAGAGAGAGAGAGAGAGAGAGAGGGATAGAGAGAGAGCTAGAGAGAGAGAGAGAGAGAGATGTTATAAACCCTAACTCTGTGTGTATCAACGAACCCTCTTTAGAAAAGCTACAGTCAGGGAGAAGAGTAAGGGTGGTTGTATGGAAGGAGTTGAAGGTAAAGAAGTGCGAAAGAGGAAAGAGAGAGAGAGAGAGAGAGAGAGAGAGAGAGAGAGAGAGAGAGAGAGAGAGAAGGATGAGGAGGAGGCGTTAACAGGAAAAGATAATAAGCAGTCACACCGAGCTGGCAAATCCTAATTAAAGTTGTTATAAAGAGCTTTTACTGGACAACTCTCCGCCTTTTACCTCCAGCTCTGCCTCTTTATACCGGCCACACTTTACATCACTCTCTAGTTGGTCTTCATGTTGCTGCCCTATCTGGCTCGAGGGAGTTGGTGTGAGCTGATTTCTAATAGACTATACAGGAATAGACTACAGTCTGTCTGTAGTGTTCAGTGTGTGCTTGCTGAATAGCTCTCAGAGGAAGTTGGCGGACGCTGCAAGGAGACAGCACTAATGCAATTTGCTGCTGTTTCAGAATCAGTAGATGCAGCTCTGAAGTTAATCTGTTAGCAGCAGTGTGTGTGTCTCTTTTCTCTCTCTCTCCTTTCTCTCTTCTCTCTCTCTCTCCTTTCTCTCTTCTCATCTCTCTTGGGTAAACACTGATAAAACGAACGAGGGAAGGAGGGAGGGAGGGACAGAAAAGGATAAACTAACTCTCTCAGAGGATATCTGAAAGCTCAGACGACAGATCCCATAATTATATGTTTCCCACAGGACTCAAAATCAAAAACCCCACCACAAGTGCACCGACCCCACAGTACATCAAGATATTACACATCAAACCAAATCTAAACTCCCAAAGAAGGAGAGAAAGAGAGAGAGAGAGAGAGAGAGAGAAAGGCCGTCGTAGGCAGACCTGGCTCTCAAGAGAAGACAGGCTATGTGCACACTGCCCACAAAATGAGGTGGAAACTGAGCTGCACTTCCTAGCTTCCTGTGAAATGTATGATCATATTAGAAACACATATTTCCCTCAGATTACACAGACCCACAAAGAATCTGAAAACAAACCCAATTTTGATTAACTCCCATATCTATTAGGTGTAATAATAAAGTGTGCCATCACAGCAGCAATATTTGTGACCTGTTGCCACAAGAAAAGGGCAACCAGTGAAGAACAAACACCATTGTAAATACAACCCATATTTATGTTTATTTATTTTCCCTTTTGTACTTTAACTATTTACACATAATACGACAATCAGAAATGTCTTTATTCTTTTGGAACTTTTGTGAGTGTAATGTTTTTCTGTTAATTTTTATTGTTTATTTCACTTTTGTTTATTATCTATTTCACTTGCTTTGGCAATGTTAACATATGTTTCCCATGCCAATAAAGCCCTTACATTTAAATTGAATTGAATTGAGAGAGAGATAGAGGGAGAGAGAGAGAGAGAGGAAGAGAGAGAATGAAATATATTTTCCTTTATTATTTTCCCCTAACCCTACCACCCCTCCCCAAATTAGAGTAAACTAATGGACAACAACACTTAGGCTTCTACTTCCAGCTTATACTATATATATTTTACGGACACAGTATATTTTACAAAAGTTATCTGTTGTTTGTTTTTAGTCCCATCCTTCAGCTCCCCTCAACCCCTCCCATCTATCGCTGAATTATTTATATTTGCCATATATCTTTCTACTGTGCTGTGATGTTTCACATACGTTATGAACCTTTCTATTCTCATAGTTTCTAAAGATTGTAAATTAAAGATACTTTTTTTTTGTTGCTAAGAGTATTAATATATTACTGCTCGATCGACGATTACTTTTCAAGACAAGACGAACAGTGTTACGGAAAGAGAGAGAGAGAAAAGAGAGGTATAACGCGCGCTCAGCCGGAGAATTCAGGCTCAATTGAATCTATGGGTACATCTCGACTGAGTGTGCTTCCCAAATGGCACCCTGTTCCCCATAGGGCTCTGGTCAAAAGTAGTGCACTATGTAGGGAATTTTTGTGACGCAGCCTATCTCAGAACATGTGTCGGGGGTAAGACTGGAAGCGACCGTTTCTGGCTCCACCAGGTGTTCTCACCATCTGGGTTTATAACACACACACACACACACACACACACCTTGAGGCGCTCTAACCCACACACACACCTTGCGATTCTAAAACTCGCTCACACACACATTGTTTATGGTTGAAATGCAACGTGATCATCAGTTTTTTTTTTGGGACCATGGCAGGTACTTCAAGATGTGTGTGTGTGTGTGTGTGTGTGTGTGTGTGTGTGTGTGCTTCTGTATGTAAGTGTATATATTAGTAAAGAGCAACACAGGTAGCTGTGCTGTATTAAATAGCAAATGTTTTCTATCCATTTCCCCCTACTGAGACTGTTGGGGCACGCTGTGACTGACTAACAACTGGCTTAGCAAAAAGAGCAACCAGTGGAATACCAAACCTATTCACTCATCAGCCAGTAGAATACCAAACCTAGTCACTCATCAACCAGTAGAATACCAAACATATTCAAACATCATCCAGTGGAATACCAAACCTAGTCACTCATCAACTAGTGGAATACCACATATGTTCACTCATTAACCAGTGGAATTCCAAACCTATTCACTCATCAACCAGTGGAATTCCAAACGTATTTACTCATTAACCAGTTGAATACCAAACCTATTCACTTATCAACCAGTGGAAAACCAAACCTATTCACTCATCAACCAGTGGAATACCAAAGCTATTCAATCAGCAACCAGTGGAATACCAAACCTACTGACTCATCAACCATTGGAAAACCAAACCTATTCACTCATCAACCAGTGGAATACCAAACCTATTCACTCAATAACCAGTAGAATACCACAGTCTTTATGTAAGCGTTTCACTGTTAGTCTAAACATGTTGCTTACTAAGCATATGACAAATAAAATGTTATTTGACAGAAAGACAGAGAGAGAGACAGGGTTGGTAGGGAGTGATAAATATAGAGAGAAAGATGGAGTACCGGGGGAGAAAGAAAGAGGGTGAGATGGGGCATAGAGAGAAAGAGAGGAGGGGTAGAGAGAGAAAGAGAGATGTAAAGGGAATTGATTGGAAAGTAGTGCCACTGAAGAGTGGGATGTGTGAATCATTCACAGAGGGAGAGAAAGAGAGTGAAAGAGGGGGGAGGAGGAGAGAGGGGAGTAGGTTGCATATTGATTGGATGGACACTGAGAAATAAAAAAGCAAATTTTGAGAAACTGATTTCTGAGAGGAATCCTGCAGTGAGACTCGCCATGGTCCCACACTTAATGTCAGAATAAGAATACATGCAACGCAGGCGCACAAACACACGTGCACACATGAACGCACGCATGCACACACGCGCACACACAAACACCTCAGTTTGTGAGCGAGGGACACTGGAAAATAGTCAACGATTTAGTCAGATATTCAGAAAAAGATTCTGGAATGCTTTTCCAACAGTCTTGAAGGAGTTCCCACATATGCTGAGCACATCAACCAGTGGAATTCCAAACCTATTCACTCATTAACCAGTGGAATACCAAACCTATTCACTCATTAACCAGTGGAATACCAAACCTATTCACTCATTAACCAGTGGTATACCAAACCTATTCACTCATCAACCGGTAGAATACCAAACCTATTCACACATCAACCAGTGGAATACCAAACCTATTCACTCATTAACCAGTGGAATACCAAACCTATTCACTCATTAACCAGTGGAATACCAAACCTATTCACTCATCAACCAGTAGAATACCAAACATATTCACTCATCAATCAGTGGAATTCCAAACCTATTCACTCTTCAACCAGTAGAATACCAAACCTATTCACTCATCAACCAGTGGAATACCAAAAATATTCACTCATCAACCAGTGTAATACCAAACCTATTCACACATCAACCAGTGGAATACCAAACCTATTCACTCATCAACCAGTAGAATACCAAACCTATTCACTCATCAATCAGTGGAATACCAAACCTATTTACTCATCAACCAGTGGAATTCCAAACCTATTCACTCTTCAACCAGTAGAATACCAAACCTATTCACTCATCAACCAGTGGAACACCAAACCTCCATTCATCAACCAGTGGAAAACCAAACCTATTCACTCATCAACCAGTAGAATACCAAACCTATTCACTCATCAACCAGTGGAATACCAAACATATTCAGTCATCAACCAGTGGAAAACCAAACCTATTCACTCATCAACCAGTGGAATACCAAACCTGTTCACTCATTAACCAGTGGAATACCAAACCTATTCACTCATTAACCAGTGGAAAACCAAACCTATTCACTCATCAACCAGTGGAAAACCAAACCTGTTCACTCATTAACCAGTGGAATACCAAACCTATTCACTCTTCAACCAGTAGAATACCAAACCTATTCACTCATCAACCAGTGGAGTGGAAAACCAAACCTATTCACTCATCAACCAGTGGAATACCAAACCTGTTCACTCATTAACCAGTGGAATACCAAACCTATTCACTCATTAACCAGTGGAATACCAAACCTATTCACTCATCAACCAGTGGAATGCCAAACCTAGTCACCCATCAACCAGTTGAATACCAAACCTATTCACTCATCAACCAGTAGAATATCAAACCTATTTAAAAATCTTTCAGTGGAATACCAAAACTATTCACTCATCAACCAGTGGAATACCGAACCTATTCACTCATTAACCAGTGGAATACCAAACCTATTAACTCATCAACCAGTGGAATGCCAAACCTAGTCACTCATCAACCAGTGGAACACCAAACCTCCATTCATCAACCAGTGGAAAACCAAACCTATTCACTCATCAACCAGTAGAATAGCAAACCTATTCACTCATCAACCAGTGGAATACCAAACCTATTCACTTATCAACCAGTGGAATACCAAACCCATTCACTCATCAACCAGCAGAATACCAAATCTATTCACTCATCAACCAGTGGAATACCAAAACAATTCACTCATCAACCAGTGGAATACCGAACCTATTCACTCATTAACCAGTGGAATACCAAACCTATTCACTCATCAAACAGTAGAATACCAAACCTATTCACTCATCAACCAGTAGAATACCAAACCTATTCACTCATCAACCAGTGGAATACCAAACCTATTCACTCGCAGAATACTGGCGCAGTGGCTGTGCCACTAGAGATCCTGGTTCGAATCCAGACTCTGTCGCAGCCGGCCGCGACCGGGAGACTCATGGGCGGCGCACAATCGGCCCAGCGTCGTCCAGGGTAGGGGAGGGAATGGCCGGCAGGGATGTAGCTCAGTTGATAGAGCATGGCGTTTGCAACGCCAGGGTTGTGGGTTGGATTTCCACGGGGTGGGGGGGGGGGGGGGCAGTATGAATAATAATATATATTCACTAACTGTAAGTCGCTCTGGATAAGAGCGTCTGCTAAATGACTAAAATGTAAATGTAATACCAAACCTATTCACTCATCAACCAGTGGAATACCAAACCTATTCACTCATCAACCAGTGGAATGCCAAACCTAGTCACTCATCAACCAGTGGAACACCAAACCTCCATTCATCAACCAGTGGAAAACCAAACCTATTCACTCATCAACCAGTAGAATACCAAACCTATTCACTCATCAACCAGTGGAATACCAAACCTATTCACTTATCAACCAGTGGAATACCAAACCCATTCACTCATTAACCAGTGGAATACCAAACCTATTCACTTATCAACCAGTGGAATACCAAACCCATTCACTCATCAACCAGTAGAATACCAAACCTATTCACTCATCAACCAGTGGAATACCAAACCCATTCACTCATCAACCAGTAGAATACCAAACCTATTCACTCATCAACCAGTGGAACACCAAACCTCCATTCATCAACCAGTGGAAAATCAAATCTATTCACTCATCAACCAGTAGAATACCAAACCTATTCACTCATCAACCAGTAGAATACCAAACCTATTCACTCATCAACCAGTGGAATACCAAACATATTCAGTCATCATCCAGTGGAAAACCAAACCTATTCACTCATCAACCAGTGGAATACCAAACCTGTTCACTCATTAACCAGTGGAATACCAAACCTATTCACTCATTAACCAGTGGAAAACCAAACCTATTCACTCATCAACCAGTGGAATACCAAACCTGTTCACTCATTAACCAGTGGAATACCAAACCTATTCACTCTTCAACCAGTAGAATACCAAACCTATTCACTCATCAACCAGTGGAGTGGAAAACCAAACCTATTCACTCCTCAACCAGTGGAATACCAAACCTGTTCACTCATTAACCAGTGGAATACCAAACCTATTCACTCATTAACCAGTGGAATACCAAACCTATTCACTCATCAACCAGTGGAATGCCAAACCTAGTCACCCATCAACCAGTGGAATACCAAACCTATTCACTCATCAACCAGTAGAATATCAAACCTATTTAAAAATCTTTCAGTGGAATACCAAAACTATTCACCCATCAACCAGTGGAATACCGAACCTATTCACTCATTAACCAGTGGAATACCAAACCTATTCACTCATCAACCAGTGGAATGCCAAACCTAGTCACTCATCAACCAGTGGAACACCAAACCTCCATTCATCAACCAGTGGAAAACCAAACCTATTCACTCATCAACCAGTAGAATAGCAAACCTATTCACTCATCAACCAGTGGAATAGCAAACCTATTCACTTAACAACCAGTGGAATACCAAACCCATTCACTCATCAACCAGCAGAATACCAAATCTATTCACTCATCAACCAGTGGAATACCAAAACGATTCACTCATCAACCAGTGGAATACCGAACCTATTCACTCATTAACCAGTGGAATACCAAACCTATTCACTCATCAAACAGTAGAATACCAAACCTATTCACTCATCAACCAGTAGAATACCAAACCTATTCACTCATCAACCAGTGGAATACCAAACCTATTCACTCGCAGAATACTGGCGCAGTGGCTGTGCCACTAGAGATCCTGGTTCGAATCCAGACTCTGTCGCAGCCGGCCGCGACCGGGAGACTCATGGGCGGCGCACAATTGGCCCAGCGTCGTCCAGGGTAGGGGAGGGAATGGCCGGCAGGGATGTAGCTCAGTTGATAGAGCATGGCGTTTGCAACGCCAGGGTTGTGGGTTCGATTTCCACGGGGGGGGGGGGGGCAGTATGAATAATAATATATATTCACTAACTGTAAGTCGCTCTGGATAAGAGCGTCTGCTAAATGACTAAAATGTAAATGTAATACCAAACCTATTCACTCATCAACCAGTGGAATACCAAACATATTCACTCGTCAACCAGTGGAATACCAAACCTATTCACTCATCAACCAGTGGAATACCAAACCTATTCACTCATCAACCAGTGGAATGCCAAACCTAGTCACTCATCAACCAGTGGAACACCAAACCTCCATTCATCAACCAGTGGAAAACCAAACCTATTCACTCATCAACCAGTAGAATACCAAACCTATTCACTCATCAACCAGTGGAATACCAAACCTATTCACTTATCAACCAGTGGAATACCAAACCCATTCACTCATTAACCAGTGGAATACCAAACCTATTCACTTATCAACCAGTGGAATACCAAACCCATTCACTCATCAACCAGTAGAATACCAAACCTATTCACTCATCAACCAGTGGAATACCAAACCCATTCACTCATCAACCAGTAGAATACCAAACCTATTCACTCATCAACCAGTGGAACATCAAACCTCCATTCATCAACCAGTGGAAAATCAAATATATTCACTCATCAACCAGTAGAATACCAAACCTATTCACTCATCAACCAGTGGAATACCAAACCTATTCACTTATCAACCAGTGGAATACCAAACCCATTCACTCATTAACCAGTGGAATACCAAACCTATTCACTTATCAACCAGTGGAATACCAAACCCATTCACTCATCAACCAGTAGAATACCAAACCTATTCACTCATCAACCAGTGGAATACCAAACCCATTCACTCATCAACCAGTAGAATACCAAACCTATTCACTTATCAACCAGTGGAATACCAAACCCATTCACTCATCAACCAGTAGAATACCAAACCTATTCACTCATCAACCAGTGGAATACCAAACCCATTCACTCATCAACCAGTGGAAAACCAAACCTGTTCACTCATTAACCAGTGGAATACCAAACCTATTCACTCTTCAACCAGTAGAATACCAAACCTATTCACTCATCAACCAGTGGAGTGGAAAACCAAACCTATTCACTCATCAACCAGTGGAATACCAAACCTGTTCACTCATTAACCAGTGGAATACCAAACCTATTCACTCATTAACCAGTGGAATACCAAACCTATTCACTCATCAACCAGTGGAATGCCAAACCTAGTCACCCATCAACCAGTTGAATACCAAACCTATTCACTCATCAACCAGTAGAATATCAAACCTATTTAAAAATCTTTCAGTGGAATACCAAAACGATTCACTCATCAACCAGTGCAATACCGAACCTATTCACTCATTAACCAGTGGAATACCAAACCTATTCACTCATCAACCAGTGGAATGCCAAACCTAGTCACTCATCAACCAGTGGAACACCAAACCTCCATTCATCAACCAGTGGAAAACCAAACCTATTCACTCATCAACCAGTGGAACACCAAACCTCCATTCATCAACCAGTGGAATACCGAACCTATTCACTCATTAACCAGTGGAATACCAAACCTATTCACTCATCAAACAGTAGAATACCAAACCTATTCACTCATCAACCAGTAGAATACCAAACCTATTCACTCATCAACCAGTGGAATACCAAACCTATTCACTCGCAGAATACTGGCGCAGTGAATGTGCCACTAGAGATCCTGGTTCGAATCCAGACTCTGTCGCAGCCGGCCGCGACCGGGAGACTCATGGGCGGTGCACAATTGGCCCAGCGTCGTCCAGGGTAGGGGAGGGAATTGCAGGCAGGGATGTAGCTCAGTTGATAGAGCATGGCGTTTGCAACGCCAGGGTTGTGGGTTCGATTTCCACGGGGGGGGGGGGGGGGCAGTATGAATAATAATATATATTCACTAACTGTAAGTCGCTCTGGATAAGAGCGTCTGCTAAATGACTAAAATGTAAATGTAATACCAAACCTATTCACTCATCAACCAGTGGAATACCAAACCTATTCACTCATCAACCAGTGGAATGCCAAACCTAGTCACTCATCAACCAGTGGAACACCAAACCTCCATTCATCAACCAGGGGAAAACCAAACCTATTCACTCATCAACCAGTAGAATACCAAACCTATTCACTCATCAACCAGTGGAATACCAAACCTATTCACTTATCAACCAGTGGAATACCAAACCCATTCACTCATTAACCAGTGGAATACCAAACCTATTCACTTATCAACCAGTGGAATACCAAACCCATTCACTCATCAACCAGTAGAATACCAAACCTATTCACTCATCAACCAGTGGAATACCAAACCCATTCACTCATCAACCAGTAGAATACCAAACCTATTCACTCATCAACCAGTGGAACACCAAACCTCCATTCATCAACCAGTGGAAAATCAAATCTATTCACTCATCAACCAGTAGAATACCAAACCTATTCACTCATCAACCAGTAGAATACCAAACCTATTCACTCATCAACCAGTGGAATTCCAAACATATTCAGTCATCATCCAGTGGAAAACCAAACCTATTCACTCATCAACCAGTGGAATACCAAACCTGTTCACTCATTAACCAGTGGAATACCAAACCTATTCACTCATTAACCAGTGGAAAACCAAACCTATTCACTCATCAACCAGTGGAATACCAAACCTGTTCACTCATTAACCAGTGGAATACCAAACCTATTCACTCTTCAACCAGTAGAATACCAAACCTATTCACTCATCAACCAGTGGAGTGGAAAACCAAACCTATTCACTCCTCAACCAGTGGAATACCAAACCTGTTCACTCATTAACCAGTGGAATACCAAACCTATTCACTCATTAACCAGTGGAATACCAAACCTATTCACTCATCAACCAGTGGAATGCCAAACCTAGTCACCCATCAACCAGTGGAATACCAAACCTATTCACTCATCAACCAGTAGAATATCAAACCTATTTAAAAATCTTTCAGTGGAATCCCAAAACTATTCACTCATCAACCAGTGGAATACCGAACCTATTCACTCATTAACCAGTGGAATACCAAACCTATTCACTCATCAACCAGTGGAATGCCAAACCTAGTCACTCATCAACCAGTGGAACACCAAACCTCCATTCATCAACCAGTGGAAAACCAAACCTATTCACTCATCAACCAGTAGAATACCAAACCTATTCACTCATCAACCAGTGGAATACCAAACCTATTCACTTATCAACCAGTGGAATACCAAACCCATTCACTCATTAACCAGTGGAATGCCAAACCTAGTCACTCATCAACCAGTGGAACACCAAACCTCCATTCATCAACCAGTGGAAAACCAAACCTATTCACTCATCAACCAGTAGAATAGCAAACCTATTCACTCATCAACCAGTGGAATACCAAACCTATTCCCTTATCAACCAGTGGAATACCAAACCCATTCACTCATCAACCAGCAGAATACCAAATCTATTCACTCATCAACCAGTGGAATACCAAAACGATTCACTCATCAACCAGTGGAATACCGAACCTATTCACTCATTAATCAGTGGAATACCAAACCTATTCACTCATCAAACAGTAGAATACCAAACCTATTCACTCATCAACCAGTAGAATACCAAACCTATTCACTCATCAACCAGTGGAATGCCAAACCTATTCACTCGCAGAATACTGGCGCAGTGGCTGTGCCACTAGAGATCCTGGTTCGAATCCAGACTCTGTCGCAGCCGGCCGCGACCGGGAGACTCATGGGCGGCGCACAATTGGCCCAGCGTCGTCCAGGGTAGGGGAGGGAATGGCCGGCAGGGATGTAGCTCAGTTGATAGAGCATGGCGTTTGCAACGCCAGGGTTGTGGGTTCGATTTCCACGGCGGGGGGGGGGGGGGGGCAGTATGAATAATAATATATATTCACTAACTGTAAGTCGCTCTGGATAAGAGCGTCTGCTAAATGACTAAAATGTAAATGTAATACCAAAACTATTCACTCATCAACCAGTGGAATACCAACCATATTCACTCGTCAACCAGTGGAATACCAAACCTATTCACTCATCAACCAGTGGAATACCAAACCTATTCACTCATCAACCAGTGGAATGCCAAACCTAGTCACTCATCAACCAGTGGAACACCAAACCTCCATTCATCAACCAGTGGAAAACCAAACCTATTCACTCATCAACCAGTAGAATAGCAAACCTATTCACTCATCAACCAGTGGAATACCAAACCTATTCCCTTATCAACCAGTGGAATACCAAACCCATTCACTCATCAACCAGCAGAATACCAAATCTATTCACTCATCAACCAGTGGAATACCAAAACGATTCACTCATCAACCAGTGGAATACCGAACCTATTCACTCATTAATCAGTGGAATACCAAACCTATTCACTCATCAAACAGTAGAATACCAAACCTATTCACTCATCAACCAGTAGAATACCAAACCTATTCACTCATCAACCAGTGGAATGCCAAACCTATTCACTCGCAGAATACTGGCGCAGTGGCTGTGCCACTAGAGATCCTGGTTCGAATCCAGACTCTGTCGCAGCCGGCCGCGACCGGGAGACTCATGGGCGGCGCACAATTGGCCCAGCGTCGTCCAGGGTAGGGGAGGGAATGGCCGGCAGGGATGTAGCTCAGTTGATAGAGCATGGCGTTTGCAACGCCAGGGTTGTGGGTTCGATTTCCACGGCGGGGGGGGGGGGGGGGGGGGCAGTATGAATAATAATATATATTCACTAACTGTAAGTCGCTCTGGATAAGAGCGTCTGCTAAATGACTAAAATGTAAATGTAATACCAAAACTATTCACTCATCAACCAGTGGAATACCAACCATATTCACTCGTCAACCAGTGGAATACCAAACCTATTCACTCATCAACCAGTGGAATACCAAACCTATTCACTCATCAACCAGTGGAATGCCAAACCTAGTCACTCATCAACCAGTGGAACACCAAACCTCCATTCATCAACCAGTGGAAAACCAAACCTATTCACTCATCAACCAGTAGAATACCAAACCTATTCACTCATCAACCAGTGGAATACCAAACCTATTCACTTATCAACCAGTGGAATACCAAACCCATTCACTCATTAACCAGTGGAATACCAAACCTATTCACTTATCAACCAGTGGAATACCAAACCCATTCACTCATCAACCAGTAGAATACCAAACCTATTCACTCATCAACCAGTGGAATACCAAACCCATTCACTCATCAACCAGTAGAATACCAAACCTATTCACTCATCAACCAGTGGAACATCAAACCTCCATTCATCAACCAGTGGAAAATCAAATCTATTAACTCATCAACCAGTAGAATACCAAACCTATTCACTCATCAACCAGTAGAATACCAAACCTATTCACTCATCAACCAGTAGAATACCAAACCTATTCACTCATCAACCAGTGGAATACCAAACCCATTCACTCATCAACCAGTAGAATACCAAACCTATTCACTCATCAACCAGTGGAACACCAAACCTCCATTCATCAACCAGTGGAAAATCAAATCTATTCACTCATCAACCAGTAGAATACCAAACCTATTCACTTATCAACCAGTGGAATACCAAACCCATTCACTCATCAACCAGTAGAATACCAAACCTATTCACTCATCAACCAGTGGAATACCAAACCCATTCACTCATCAACCAGTAGAATACCAAACCTATTCACTCATCAACCAGTGGAACACCAAACCTCCATTCATCAACCAGTAGAAAATCAAACCTATTCACTCATCAACCAGTAGAATACCAAACCTATTCACTCATCAACCAGTGGAATACCAAATCTATTCACTCATCAACCAGTGGAATACCAAAACGATTCACTCATAAACCAGTGGAATACCGAACCTATTCACTCATTAACCAGTGGAATACCAAACCTATTCACTCATCAAACAGTAGAATACCAAACCTATTCACTCATCAACCAGTAGAATACCAAACCTATTCACTCATCAACCAGTAGAATATCAAACCTATTTAAAAATATTTCAGTGGAATACCAAAGCTATTCACTCATCAACCAGTGGAATACCGAACCTATTCACTCATTAACCAGTGGAATACCAAACCTATTCACTCATCAACCAGTGGAATGCCAAACCTAGTCACTCATCAACCAGTGGAACACCAAACCTCCATTCATCAACCAGTGGAAAACCAAACCTATTCACTCATCAACCAGTAGAATAGCAAACCTATTCACTCATCAACCAGTGGAATACCAAACCTATTCACTTATCAACCAGTGGAATACCAAACCCATTCACTCATCAACCAGCAGAATACCAAATCTATTCACTCATCAACCAGTGGAATACCAAAACGATTCACTCATCAACCAGTGGAATACCGAACCTATTCACTCATTAATCAGTGGAATACCAAACCTATTCACTCATCAAACAGTAGAATACCAAACCTATTCACTCATCAACCAGTAGAATACCAAACCTATTCACTCATCAACCAGTGGAATACCAAACCTATTCACTCGCAGAATACTGGCGCAGTGGCTGTGCCACTAGAGATCCTGGTTCGAATCCAGACTCTGTCGCAGCCGGCCGCGACCGGGAGACTCATGGGCGGCGCACAATTGGCCCAGCGTCGTCCAGGGTAGGGGAGGGAATGGCCGGCAGGGATGTAGCTCAGTTGATAGAGCATGGCGTTTGCAACGCCAGGGTTGTGGGTTCGATTTCCACGGGGGGGGGGGGGGGCAGTATGAATAATAATATATATTCACTAACTGTAAGTCGCTCTGGATAAGAGCGTCTGCTAAATGACTAAAATGTAAATGTAATACCAAACCTATTCACTCATCAACCAGTGGAATACCAACCATATTCACTCGTCAACCAGTGGAATACCAAACCTATTCACTCATCAACCAGTGGAATACCAAACCTATTCACTCATCAACCAGTGGAATGCCAAACCTAGTCACTCATCAACCAGTGGAACACCAAACCTCCATTCATCAACCAGTGGAAAACCAAACCTATTCACTCATCAACCAGTAGAATACCAAACCTATTCACTCATCAACCAGTGGAATACCAAACCTATTCACTTATCAACCAGTGGAATACCAAACCCATTCACTCATTAACCAGTGGAATACCAAACCTATTCACTTATCAACCAGTGGAATACCAAACCCATTCACTCATCAACCAGTAGAATACCAAACCTATTCACTCATCAACCAGTGGAATACCAAACCCATTCACTCATCAACCAGTAGAATACCAAACCTATTCACTCATCAACCAGTGGAACATCAAACCTCCATTCATCAACCAGTGGAAAATCAAATCTATTAACTCATCAACCAGTAGAATACCAAACCTATTCACTCATCAACCAGTAGAATACCAAACCTATTCACTCATCAACCAGTAGAATACCAAACCTATTCACTCATCAACCAGTGGAATACCAAACCCATTCACTCATCAACCAGTAGAATACCAAACCTATTCACTCATCAACCAGTGGAACACCAAACCTCCATTCATCAACCAGTGGAAAATCAAATCTATTCACTCATCAACCAGTAGAATACCAAACCTATTCACTTATCAACCAGTGGAATACCAAACCCATTCACTCATCAACCAGTAGAATACCAAACCTATTCACTCATCAACCAGTGGAATACCAAACCCATTCACTCATCAACCAGTAGAATACCAAACCTATTCACTCATCAACCAGTGGAACACCAAACCTCCATTCATCAACCAGTGGAAAATCAAACCTATTCACTCATCAACCAGTAGAATACCAAACCTATTCACTCAGCAACCAGTAGAATATCAAACCTATTTAAAAATCTTCCAGTGGAATTCCAAACCTATTCACTCATCAACCAGTGGAATACCAAACCCATTCACTCATCAACCAGTAGAATACCAAATATATTCACTCATCAACCAGTGGAATACCAAACCTATTCACTCATCAACCAGTGGAATACCAAACCCATTCACTCATCAACCAGTAGAATACCAAACCTATTCACTCATCAACCAGTGGAATACCAAACCCATTCACTCATCAACCAGTAGAATACCAAACCTATTCACTCATCAACCAGTGGAACACCAAACCTCCATTCATCAACCAGTGGAAAATCAAATCTATTCACTCATCAACCAGTAGAATACCAAACCTATTCACTCATCAACCAGTAGAATATCAAACCTATTTAAAAATCTTCCAGTGGAATACCAAAACTATTCACTCATCAACCAGTGGAATACCGAACCTATTCACTCATTAACCAGTGGAATACCAAACCTATTCACTCATCAACCAGTAGAATACCAAACCTATTCATTCATCAACCAGTAGAACACCAAACCTATTCATTCATCAACCAGTAGAACACCAAACCTATTCATTCATCAACCAGTAGAATACCAAACCTATTCATTCATCAACCAGTAGAATACCAAACCTATTCACTCATCAACCAGTGGAATACCAAACCTATTCATTCATCAACCAGTAGAATACCAAACCTATTCATTCATCAACCAGTAGAATACCAAACCTATTCACTCATCAACCAGTGGAATACCAAACCCATTCACTCATCAACCAGTAGAATACCAAACCTATTCATTCATCAACCAGTAGAATACCAAACCTATTCACTCATCAACCAGTGGAATACCAAACCTATTCACTCATCAACCAGTAGAATACCAAACCTATTCACTCATCAACCAGTAGAATATCAAACCTATTCACTCATCAACCAGTGGAATACCAAACCCATTCACTCATCAACCAGTAGAATACCAAACCTATTCACTCATCAACCAGTGGAACACCAAACCTCCATTCATCAACCAGTGGAAAATCAAATCTATTCACTCATCAACCAGTAGAATACCAAACCTATTCACTTATCAACCAGTGGAATACCAAACCCATTCACTCATCAACCAGTAGAATACCAAACCTATTCACTCATCAACCAGTGGAATACCAAACCCATTCACTCATCAACCAGTAGAATACCAAACCTATTCACTCATCAACCAGTGGAACACCAAACCTCCATTCATCAACCAGTGGAAAATCAAACCTATTCACTCATCAACCAGTAGAATACCAAACCTATTCACTCAGCAACCAGTAGAATATCAAACCTATTTAAAAATCTTCCAGTGGAATTCCAAACCTATTCACTCATCAACCAGTGGAATACCAAACCCATTCACTCATCAACCAGTAGAATACCAAATATATTCACTCATCAACCAGTGGAATACCAAACCTATTCACTCATCAACCAGTGGAATACCAAACCCATTCACTCATCAACCAGTAGAATACCAAACCTATTCACTCATCAACCAGTGGAATACCAAACCCATTCACTCATCAACCAGTAGAATACCAAACCTATTCACTCATCAACCAGTGGAACACCAAACCTCCATTCATCAACCAGTGGAAAATCAAATCTATTCACTCATCAACCAGTAGAATACCAAACCTATTCACTCATCAACCAGTAGAATATCAAACCTATTTAAAAATCTTCCAGTGGAATACCAAAACTATTCACTCATCAACCAGTGGAATACCGAACCTATTCACTCATTAACCAGTGGAATACCAAACCTATTCACTCATCAACCAGTAGAATACCAAACCTATTCATTCATCAACCAGTAGAACACCAAACCTATTCATTCATCAACCAGTAGAACACCAAACCTATTCATTCATCAACCAGTAGAATACCAAACCTATTCATTCATCAACCAGTAGAATACCAAACCTATTCACTCATCAACCAGTGGAATACCAAACCTATTCATTCATCAACCAGTAGAATACCAAACCTATTCATTCATCAACCAGTAGAATACCAAACCTATTCACTCATCAACCAGTGGAATACCAAACCCATTCACTCATCAACCAGTAGAATACCAAACCTATTCATTCATCAACCAGTAGAATACCAAACCTATTCACTCATCAACCAGTGGAATACCAAACCTATTCACTCAATAACCAGTAGAATACCACAGTCTTTATGTAAGCGTTTCACTGATAGTCTAAACATGTTGCTTACTAAGCATATGACAAATAAAATGTTATTTGACAGAAAGACAGAGAGAGAGACAGGGTTGGTAGGGAGGGATAAATATAGAGAGAAAGATGGAGTACCGGGGGAGAAAGGAAGAGGGTGAGATGGGGCATAGAGAGAAAGAGAGGAGGGGTAGAGAGAGAAAGAGAGATGTAAAGGGAATTGATTGGAAAGTAGTGCCACTGAAGAGTGGGATGTGTGAATCATTCACAGAGGGAGAGAAAGAGAGAAAGAGAGTGAAAGAGGGGGGAGGAGGAGAGAGGGGAGTAGGTAGCATATTGATTGGATGGACACTGAGAAATAAAAAAGCAAATTTTGAGAAACTGATTTCTGAGAGGAGTCCTGCAGTGAGACTCGCCATGGTCCCACACTTAATGTCAGAATAAGAATACATGCAACGCAGGTGCACAAACACACGTGCACACATGAACGCACGCATGCACACGCGCGCACACACACACACAAACACCTCAGTTTGTGAGCGAGGGACACTGGAAAATAGTCAACGATTTAGTCAGAGTAAGAGATGTACGTACAGCCTTCAGACAGACTGCGTGATTGGATGATGAATGTATACTCTGTTTTCAGAAAATAATAATGTACAGTCAGCATAAATTTGATGGCTTTGTTTTGACGGAGTGATTGCGTAATGTGTTTTGATAGCCAGCCAGCTGGGGGAATACAAAAATATTATTATAATATACAGTGCATTTGGAAAGTATTCAGACCCCTTGGCCTTTTCCACATTTTGTTACATTACAGCCTTATTTTAAAATTGATTAAATTGTTTTTTCCCCCCTCATCAATCTACGCACAATACCCCATAATGACAAAGCAAAAACAGGTTAAAAAAAATAAAAAACAGAAATATCACATTTACATATGTATTCAGACCCTTTACTCAGTACTTTGTTGAACCACCTTTGGCAGTGATTAAAACCTCTGATTCTTCTTCGGTATGACGCTACAAGCTTGACACACCTGTATTTGGGGAGTTTCTCCCATTCTTCTCTGCAGATCCTCTCAAGCTCTGTCAGGTTGGATGGGGAGCGTTACTGCACAGCTATTTTCAGGTCTCTCCAGAGATGTTCGATCGGGTTCAAGTCCGGGCTTTGGCTGGGCCACTCAAGGACATTCAGAGACTCGAAGCCACTCCTGCATTGTCTTGGCTGTGTTCTTAGGGTCATTGTCCTGTTGGAAGGTGAACCGTTGCCCCAGTCTGAGGTCCTGAGAGCTCTGGAGCAGGTTTTCAACAAGGATCTCTCTGTCCATTCATCTTTCCCTCGATCCTGACTAGTCTTCCAGTCCCTGCCGCTGAAAAACATCCCCAAAGCATGATGCTGCCACCACCATGCTTCACCTTCGGGATGGTGTCAGGTTTCCTCCAGACGTGACGCTTGGCATTCAGGCCAAAGAGTTCAATCTTGGTTTCATCAGACCAGGGAATCTTGTTTTGCATGGTCTGAGAGTCCTTAAGGTGCCATTTGGCAAACTCCAAGTGGGCAGTCATGTACCTTTTACTGAGGAGTGGCTTCCGCCTGGCCACTCTACCATAAAGGACTGGTTGGTGGAGTGCTGCAGAGATGGTTCTCCTTCTGGAAGGTTCTCCCATCTCCACAGAGGAACTCTGGAGCTCTGTCAGAGTGACCATCGGGTTCTTGGTCACCTCCCTGACCAAGGCCCTTCTCCCCCGATTGCTCAGTTTGGCTGGGGGGACAGCTCTAGGAAGAGTCTTGGTGGTTCCAAACTTCTTCCATTCAAGAATGGAGGCCACTGTGTTCTTTTGGTACCCTTCCCCAGATCTGTGCCTCGACACAATCCTGTCTTGGAGCTTTACGGACAATTCCTTTGACCTCATGGCTTGGTTTTTGCTCTGACATGCACTGTCAACTGTGGGACCTTATATAGACAGGTGTGTGCCTTTCCAAATCATGTCCAATCAATTGAATTTACCACAGGTGGACTCCAATCAAGTTGTAGAAACATCTCAAGGATGATCAATGGAAACAGGATGCACCTGAGCTCAATTTTGAGTGTCATAGTAAAGGGCCTGAATACTTAGGTATTTCTGTTTTGTATTTTTAATACATTTGCCAAAATTTCTAAAAACCTGTTTTCGCTTTGTCATTATGGGGTATTGTGTGTAAATTGATGATAGAATAAGGCTGTAACGTAACAAAATGTGGAAAAAGGGAAGGGGTCTGAATACTTTCCAAATGCAGTGTATATATTTTTACAATTCGCGATTGTTTATACTGATCTATAATGACGCATAAGTCCGTAAAGCTTTAGGCTAGAAACAAGCGGTAAAATGCCAGAGGAAGATGCGCCTCGGATGCACATGGGTACATCTTTGGTTTGTCTCTATGGCCTTTAGAAGCTGAACTACGACCAAGATGCCGGCAAGCATGTATTTTTTCTCTGATTGTGGTTTGTTGCTGAAAAGCTTTTAGTGGATTTTTATCTCTATTTAACTTTGTTTCATCTGGCTATGTACACATTGTACAATAGTGCAATATTGCATACAGAGTTTTTAAGGACACATACAAAACAGGTCTGCAGAAACTTTTGAGGCCTACTTGGATATACCTGGGCACCCTACTCTGCACTGGGGTATTATCTGAGCAGACACCTGCCTGCTGCTTGACATTGTGCCTTGGATGTTTTTGGACTACTGCCAAACTTGGTTTAGCCTACTTGGATTTACTCTGTAGCGCTTACCACCCTCCCGGCTTCCACCGGCCTCTACTGGAAACTACATCGCCTCCAAGGTGCTTCTCTCCTGGCTATCATACTGGTAATGCGGCCTCCGTTGTGTTGCTGTTTTGATGGGCCCCAGCATTTAGTAAGCCACCGCTCTCTCCTTGCTGTTGTTATGCTGGCCAGTTTTGCTCATTGGTTGTGTTTATTGTGGGTCCTAGTGCTGGCTGGGTTCTAGTCTGTGGTTCTGGCTTGCTGCCTATAACTGTGGTGATCCTACAAACTGTGCGATTCAATATAAGTATCACACTGTGTGAATTCATTGACTTTTAGCTGATTCCTCGCCAACCTATTTTATTTGTGTGGACCTACCACTTTCTGCCATACAGGATAACTGATTTTTTCCAGATTGACGGCTAACACCTTCCAAGACTAAGGTGATCGTTTCATTCCATGTAGGAGCTGCACCTATTTTGCACAGTTCCAGGATAATATTGACAGGCCAAATTTCCAATGTGGAAACTGTCAGCTTATTGAGGAATATACAGTACCAGTCAAAGGTTAGGACACAACTACTCATTCAAGTGTTTTTCTTTATTTTGTACTATTTTCTACATTGTAGAAAAATAGTGAAGACATCAAAACGATGAAATAACACATATGGAATCATGTAGTAACCAAAAAAGTGTTAAACAAATCTAAATATATTTTATATTTCAGATTCTTCAAATAGCCACCCTTTGCCTTGATGACAGCTTTGCACACACATGATGCACAATTATTTTTGAGAATAGATGTGGCTGTCACTGCTACTCTGTTAGCATAACTTCTATAGACAATTCCGACACCTTTTGAAGGTAAAAGATGCTCTGCAGAGATGATGGACTCCACACAAAACATCTAGGAGCCTGGACCCCCTCTTCATATTTCAAGGCCACGTTAAGATATTGACTCAGAGACAGACCAAGCCCTGCTCAGGTAATACCTACCATCCTTTCTAAGCGTTATTGTTGTACTGTTGTCTATACTGCCAGGGGTATTTGGTATTTTATTAGGATACCCAATAGCTGTTGCGAAAGCAGCAGCTACTCTTCCTGGGGTCCACACAAAACATGAGACATGACATAATACAGAACATTAATAGACAAGAACAGCTCGAGGACAGAACTACATAGATTTAAAAACGGCACACATAGCCTACATATCAATACATACGCACAGAATATCTAGGTCAAATAGGGGAGAGGCGTTGTGCTGTGAGATGTTGCTTTATCTGTTTAAAAAAAAAATAATGTCTGCTGTTCATTTGAGCAATATGAGATGGAAGGGAATTCCATGCAATAATGGCTCTATGTAATACTATACACTTTCTTGAATTTATTCTGGATTTGGGGGTGTTGTCAGTTGCAATCTTGTACTCATTAGTTTGAACTCTGCTCATAGATCCGCTAATGTTAGCTCAAAAGAGGAGCCCACTGTGGTCTGCTCACCCAGTGCTTTCAGTTCGAATGTGAATTCCATAAACTTGAATTCCCCCTCAGTTTGATAAAAATCGTAAAGGACTTGGATATGAATATTTGAATATTAGGAGGTTACTTCCTAAACTGGATTACATAAAGATCTGGGTTATACAGACGATTCCGGACATTTTAGTTTTGACTGAAACGTGGATCTCTGGGGACATTCTGGACTCTGATATTAATATTGAGGGTTGTAATATGTTCAGAGCTGACAGACAGGGTAGATGGATTTTTGGGGTGTTTGTGTCATTTGATTTACACAACATGCCTACCACTTTGAAGATACAAAATATAGATTTTTGTGAACAAACAACAAATAAGACAAAAAAAACAGAAAACTTGAGCGTGCATAACTCAACTTTTTTTTTAGGGGGTAGATCAGCTTTGTAATTGTCTGCATCACTTCCAATCTCCATTTGTTTTTTTTCTCGCAAATATATATATATACATACATATATACAGTGGGGAGAACAAGTATTTGGTACACTGCCGATTTTGCAGGTTTTCCTACTTACAAAGCATGTAGAGGTCTGTAATTTTTATCATAGGTACACTTCAACTGTGAGAGACGGAATCTAAAACAAAAATCCAGAAAATCACATTGTATGATTTTTAAGTAATTAATTTGCATTTTATTGCATGACATAAGTATTTGATCACCTACCAACCAGTAAGAATTCCGACTCTCACAGACCTGTTAGTTTTTCTTTAAGAAGCCCTCCTGTTCTCCACTCATTACCTGTATTAACTGCACCTGTTTGAACTCGTTACCTGTATAAAAGACACCTGTCCACACACTCAATCAAACAGACTCCAACCTCTCCACAATGGCCAAGACCAGAGAGCTGTGTAAGGACATCAGGGATACAACTGTAGACCTGCACAAGGCTGGGATGGGCTACAGGACAATAGGCAAGCAGCTTAGTGAGAAGGCAACAACTGTTGGCGCAATTTTTAGAAAATGGAAGAAGTTCAAGACGACGGTCAATCACACTCGGTCTGGGGCTCCATGCAAGATCTCACCTCGTGGGGCATCAATGATCATGAGGAAGGTGAGGGATCAGCCCAGAACTACACGGCAGGACCTGGTCAATGACCTGAAGAGAGCTGGGACCACAGTCTCAAAGAAAACCATTAGTAACACACTACGCCGTCATTGCTTAAAATCCTGCAGCGCACGCAAGGTCCCCCTGCTCAAGCCAGCGCATGTCCAGGCCCGTCTGAAGTTTGCCAATGACCATCTGGATGATCCAGAGGAGGAATGGGAGAAGGTAATGTGGTCTGATGAGACAGAAATAGAGTGTTTTGGTCAAAACTCCACTCGCCGTGTTTGGAGGAAGAAGAAGGATGAGTTCAACCCCAAGAACACCATCCCAATCATGAAGCATGGAGGTGGAAACATCATTCTTTGGGGATGCTTTTCTGCAAAGGGGACAGGACGACTGCACCGTATTGAGGGGAGGATGGATGGGGCCATGTATCGCGAGATCTTGGCCAACAACCTCCTTCCCTCAGTAAGAGCATTGAAGATGGGTCGTGGCTGGGTCTTCCAGCATGACAACGACCCGAAACACACAACCAGGGCAACTAAGGAGTGGCTCCGTAAGAAGCATCTCAAGGTCCTGGAGTGGCCTAGCCAGTCTCCAGACCTGAACCCAATAGAAAATCTTTGGAGGGAGCTGAAAGTCTGTATTGCCCAGCGACAGCCCAGAAACCTGAAGGATCTGGAGAAGGTCTGTATGGAGGAGTGGGCCAAAAACCCTGCTGCAGTGTGTGCAAACCTGGTCAAGACCTACAGGAAACGTATGATCTCTGTAATTGCAAACAAAGGTTTCTGTACCAAATATTAAGTTCTGCTTTTCTGATGTATCAAATACTTATGTCATGCAATAAAATGCAAATTAATTACTTAAAAATCATACAATGTGATTTTCTGGATTTTTGTTTAAGATTCCGTCTCTCACAGTTGAAGTGTACCTATGATAAAAATTACAGACCTCTACATGCTTTGTAAGTGGGAAAACCTGCAAAATCGGCAGTGTATCAAATACTTGTTCTCCCCACTGTATATATATATATACACACAGTGGGGAGAACAAGTATTTGATACACTGCCGATTTTGCAGGTTTTCCTACTTACAAAGCATGTAGATGTCAAGGGCTGAGCGTAGATGTGGTGCAGAAATCAAGCGCAGGACAACAGAGGCTCTTCAACAGTCTTTAGTGAGGATCAAACAATACAAAAAGACTCACGGCAAAATCCCAGCCAGAGGGCAAGCGAAACAATTACGCACACAGGAAACAGTGCGTAACCCAAACTGCGCACACAGTGCGGACACTCTCTCCAAACAAAACAGAACGAGAGAGAACAAACTGACGCCTAGCTGACACGAAACAATTACACACAACACATGACAAAACCTAAGAGAACTTATAGGGCACATAATCAACACTAACAAAGAACAGGTGTACAAACAGACCAAACCAAACGAACATCGAAACATAGAACGGTGGCAGCTAGTACTCCGGAGACGACGACCGCCGAAGCCTGCCCGAACAAGGAGGAGAAGCAGCCTCGGCCGAAACCGTGACAGTAGAGGTCTGTAATTTTTATCATAGGTACACTTCAACTGTGAGAGACGGAATCTAAAACAAAAATCCAGAAAATCACATTGTATGATTTTTAAGTAATTAATTTGCATTTTATTGCATGACATAAGTATTTGATCACCTACCAACCAGTAAGAATTCTGGCTCTCACAGACCTGTTAGTTTTTCTTTAAGAAGTCCTCCTGTTCTCCACTCATTACCTTTATTAACTGCACCTGTTTGAAGTCGTTACCTGTATAAAAGACACCTGTCCACACACTCAATCAAAAAGACTCCATCCTCTCCACAATGGCCAAGACCAGAGAGCTGTGTAAGGACATCAGGGATAAAATTGTAGACCTGCACAAGGCTGGGATGGGCTACAGGACAATAGGCAAGCAGCTTGGTGAGAAGGCAACAACTGTTGGCGCAATTATTAGAAAATGGAAGAAGTTCAAGATGACGGTCAATCACCCTCGGTCTGGGGCTCCATGCAAGATCTCACCTCGTGGGGCATCAATGATCATGAGGAAGGTGAGGGATCAGCCCAGAACTACACGGCAGGACCTGGTCAATGACCTGAAGAGAGCTGGGACCACAGTCTCAAGAAAACCATTAGTAACACACTACGCCGTCATGGATTAAAATCCTACATCGCACGCAAGGTCCCCCTGCTCAAGCCAGCGCATGTCCAGGCATTGATCTCTGTAATTGCAAACAAAGGTTTCTGTACCAAATATTAAGTTCTGCTTTTCTGATGTATCAAATACTTATGTCATGCAATAAAATGCAAATGAATTACGTAAAAATCATACAATGTGATTTTCTGGATTTTTGTTTCTGTCTCTCACAGTTGAAGTGTACCTATGATAAAAACTACAGACCTCTACATGCTTTGTAGGTAGGAAAACCTGCAATATCGTCAGTGTATCAAATACTTGTTCTCCCCACTGTATACATATATATATATATATATATATATATATATATATATACACATCCATACACACACATATATATACATACATACATATATACATACATCCATACACACACACATATCCTTTTTTAAATTATATTTCCCTTCATTACTTTCCAACCCCACCACCCCTTCCCCAGTTGGAGTTAACTAGTGAACAACAACGCTTAGGTCTCTACTTCCAGCCCATACATACTATATACATTTTATGGACACAGTCAAATTCTACAATAATTATATTTTGTTTTGTTTTTACTCCTGAACTTCCTCCGATCATTTTCATGATGTCCATCCGGTTTGCTTCTATATGCCATATTTTTCTAACTGTGCTCTTTCACAAAAGCTCTCAACCTATAACCTATATACTTATTATGGACACAGTATGCTTTACATTAGTTATCTTGTTGTTAATAGTTGTTGTTATTAGTCCCATCCTTCAGCTCCATCCAACACCTCCCATCTATCTCTTAACACCATCCATATTGGATTTCTATTTGCCATATATTTTTCAATTGTACTGTGATGTCTTACAAAAGTTCTGAACCTTTCTATTCTCATTGTTTCTACAGATTGTGAATTGAAAATAAACATTTTTGCTAATAGTATTATTATGTTATTGTCCATTTGTAGCTTGTTTTTGGACACAGGTCCAGGAATGGCAAATGGATTGCAATATTTACCTGGAGCTAACCTTGCAGATAGCACTACTGGGTGATCTGAAAAGTCATAGTCAATCGATCAATAACATAATAATACTATTAGCAAAAATGTTTATTTTCAATTCACAATCTGTAGAAACAATGAGAATAGAAAGGTTCAGAACTTTTGTAAGACATCACAGTACAGTTAAAAAATATATGGCAAATAGAAATCTTATATGGATGGTGTTAAAAGATAGATGGGAGGTGTTGAATGGAGCTGAAGGATGGGACTAATAACAACCAATAGCAAACAATAACAAGATAACTAATAATGTAGGCACGCTGTGTCCATAATAAGTGTATGGGTTGTAGGTTGGGAGCTTTTGTGAAGGAGCACAGTTAGAAAGATATGGCATATAGAAGCAAACCGGATGGACATCATGAAAATGATCGGAGAGGTTGAGAGTAGAAGAAGTTCAGGAGAAAGAACAAACAAAATGTAATTACTGTAAAATTGACTGTGTCCATAAAATGTAGATAGTGGGTATGGGCTGGAAGTAGAGGCCTAGGCGTTGTTGTTCACTAGTTTACTCCAAGTGGGGAAAGGGTGGCGGGGTTGGAAAGTAATAAAGGGGAATATATATATATATTTTTAAAGGATTAAAAAATAAAAATGGACAGTACCAAAACAAATGATCTAATGATTCTGTCTCTTCGCATCAAAATCTGCAGAGCTGGGAAGATTGTATCCCCCATATAAATAACATTCTATTGGTAGCAAGAATGTTATATAATAATTTAAATTGAAAAATGGTACGTTTTGAATCCGGCGTCGTTTTGCGTATCAATTCATAAACAGTATGCCATGGAATCAGTACATCAAAAATCTCTTCCCAACTATTTTGCAATCTATATGGGACGGCTGTCAATCCTTTGGTCCTTAAATGAAACTGGTATACTTTTTTATTCATCACAATTTTCTTTAACCAATTATATTATTTAATGCAAAGCCGACAGACAAGTTCCTTACTTTTTCCCCCTTCCACTTTCCTTTTCCATTTTTGCGGTAATGCTGCAATTATTTGGTTGTAATTTTGGGTAGAGCAGACATTTCCATATGTTTTTGTTAGCTGCATGTGCGACATAACTCCACCAGTCCTATTGATAATATAATTTACGAAGATTATACCTTTTTTAAATTTTTTATCAATTAGTATATGTGAGTTTAACCACAATATTTGTTGCATTATTTGTTCTGTCGTTTCTGGAGGATTAAATTGAAATTGCAACCAACTTTCTATGGCTTGTTTTAGAAATAGTGATATTTAGGAGATTCTTTCCTTTTCAAATAACTGAAAGTCAGAGGTTGTAATCTGAATAAAGGGAAAAAGGCCATTTTTGAACATTGGGTGAGACAATCTTACTAATTTGCTAGAGAACCAGTTCGGATTTAAGTATAACTTTTGTATGACTGAAGCTTTTAGTGATAGGTCTAATGCTTTAATATTTACAAATTTCTGTCCTCCGAATTCATATTCATTATATAAATAGGCCCATTTAATTTTGTCTGGCTTGCTGTTCCAAATAAAATGGAATATTTTTTTCTCATATAATAAAAAAAACTGTTCGCTAGGCGTAGGCAAGACCATAAGCAAATAGGTAAACTGGGATAATAATAAAGAGTTAATCAGGGTGATTTTTCCACAAATTGACAAGTATTTACCTTTCCATAGTAGCAAGATCTTATCTATCTTTGCTAACTTTCTATTAAAATGTATTGGAGTGAGATCATTTGTTTCATTTGGGATATGTATTCCGAGTATATCCACATCACCATCCGAAAATTGTATTGGTAAACTACATGGTCATGTAAATTTAATTTTTTTTAGTGATCCAATACGTAATATAGTACATTTATCATAATTTGGTTGTAATCCAGAGAGGTTAGAAAATGTATCTAGATCCTCTATAAGGCTGTGGAGGGATTCAAATTGTGGATTTAAAAGAAAACATGAATCATCAGCATACAATGACACCTTTGTTTTTAAGCCCTGGATTTCTAATCCCTTGATATTATTGTGGGATCTGATTTTAATAGCTAACATCTCGATGGCAATAATAAATAGATATGCCGATAGTGGACAACCTTGTTTCACTCCTCTTGACAGTTTAAAACTTTCTGAGAAATAGCCATTATTTACTATTTTACACCTAGGGTTACTATACATGATTTTAACCCAATTTATAAGTGATTGTCCAAAATTGAAATGCTCCAGGCATTTATATATAAACCCCAGTCGTACTTTATCAAATGCCTTTTCGAAGTCTGCTATTGTCACGCCCTGGCTCTGGGGACTATGTTATGTTGAGCCAGGGTGTGTAAGTCTATGTTTTGTATATCTATGTTGGCCTGAGTGACTCCCAATCAGAGGCAACGAGTGTCAGCTGGTTGTCTCTGATTGGGAGCCATATTTAACTATCGGTCTTTTCACTTTGTGTTGTGGTTTCTTGTTCCTTTTGGTTTGTGTGTATCGAAGGACTTCACGTTTCGTTCATTGTTTTGATCGGGTGATCTGTTTAATAAATAATATGTACGCATTCAACGCTGCGCATTGGTCCTCCTCCTTAAGCGAACGTGACAGAAGAAACCACCAAAAATGGACCAAGCAGCGTGAAGAGGAGAGAGGAAGGACCTGGGATCAGGGGAGTAGGAGTTTCGGCTGGGCCACGCTAAGTGAAGAGGAGAGAGGCTGGTCTATGAAGCAATGGATCGAGAGTCTGGCGAGAGCTAGGGAGGCCTGGTCCACGGGGAGGAGAGAACCCCAGAAAATTTTTAGGGGGGGGCTCACGACGTGGACGACGGGGCAGCCGGAGGCCGCGATGGAGCGGTCCAGCGGGTGTGAAGAGGAGGCCGCCAGGTTAAGGGGGCCACTGGTCACAGAGGAGAGGGAAAGTGTGGAGGCACGGCGAGAGGTACTGGGGTGTGTTACCAGTCCGGTCCGGCCCGTTCCTGATCCCTGCATAGGGCCAGTGGCGTGTGTCCCCAGTACGGTTCGGCCTGTTCCTGCCTCTCGCACCGAGCCTGTGGTGCGCGTCGTCAGCCCTGTCCGGCCCGTTCCTGCTCTCCGTACCAAGTCGGTGGTGCGCGTCGCCAGCCCAGTCCGGCCCATCCAAGCTTCCCGCACCAAGCCAGTGGTGTGCGTCGTCAGTCCGGCACGGCCCGTTCCTGCTCTCCGCACCAAGTCTGTGGTGCGCGTCGCCAGCCCAGTCCGGCCCATCCAAGCTTCCCGCACCAAGCCAGTGGTGTGCGTCGTCAGTCCGGCACGGCCCGTGCCTGCTCTCCGCACCAAGTCTATGGTGCGTTTCGTCAGCCCTGTCCGGCCCGTTCCTGCTCTCCGCACCAAGTCTGTGGTGCGCGTCGCCAGCCCAGTCCGGCCCATCCAAGCTCCCCGCACCAGGTCAGTGGTGCGCGTCGTCAGCCCGGTCCGGCTCATTCCTGCTCCCCGCACCAAGTCAGGGGTGCGCTTCGTCAGCCCGGTCCGGCCCGTTCCTCCTCCACGCATCAAGCCAGGGGTGTGCGTCGTCAGTCCAGCACAACCCGTGCCTGGGTCATGTCCGGAGCCGGATCCGCCGCCGAGGCGGAGTGCCCACCCGGTCCCTCCCCTGTTGTGGTTGTTTGGCGCGGCCGGAGTCCGCGCCTTTGGGGGGGGGGTACTGTCACGCCCTGGCTCTGGGGACTATGTTATGTTGAGCCAGGGTGTGTAAGTCTATGTTTTGTATATCTATGTTGGCCTGAGTGACTCCCAATCAGAGGCAACGAGTGTCAGCTGGTTGTCTCTGATTGGGAGCCATATTTAACTATCGGTCTTTTCACTTTGTGTTGTGGTTTCTTGTTCCTTTTGGTTTGTGTGTATCGAAGGACTTCACGTTTCGTTCATTGTTTTGATCGGGTGATCTGTTTAATAAATAATATGTACGCATTCAACGCTGCGCATTGGTCCTCCTCCTTAAGCGAACGTGACAGCTATGAATAGTAGGCCTGGTTTCCCAGATTTTTCATAGTGTTCTATTGTTTCCAGTACTTGCCTTATATTATCACCAATGTACCGCCCATGTAAAAAACCTGTCTGATTAGAATGAATAATGTCCGACAATACCTTTTTAATTCTATGCGGTATACATTTTGCTAGAATTTTTGCATCACAACACTGAAGTGTAAGGGGCCTCCAATTTTTTTAATGGACTGGATCTTTATATTTTCCACTTGTATCCTGTTTCAGTAATAATGAAATCAGACCTTCTTCTTGAGTGTCTGATAATCTACCATTTACATAGGAGTGGTTAAAACATGCTAATAACGGTCCTCTGAGTATATCAAAAAAGGTTTGGTATAGCTCGACTGTTATGCCATCCAACCCTGGAGTTTTCCCGGACTTAAAGTCTTTAATTGCATACAGAAGTTCCTCCTCTGTAATTTCACCTTCACATGAGTCTTTCTGCATGGCTGTTAATTTTACATTATCAATAGAAAAAAAAAATCTCTACAATATGCTTCAGTTAGAGGAGATGGAGGCGACTGAAACGAAAACATATGCTTAAAGTACTTTGTTTCCTCCTTCAAAATATCATTTGGTGAATCATGGGTGACTCCGTCATTTGTAACCAGTTTCAATAAATTATTTTTGGTAGCATTCCTATGTTGAAGATTATCCAGTTTGCTTTATTTTTATAATATATTACACTTGATCTTACTTGAATAAGTTTCTCCATTTCTTTTTGTTTTTCCTCTAATTTATTCTGAGCATCTATGGTACAGTTTTTATTGCCATCTATCTGTTCTGTTAGACCTTCTATTTCCTTTGTTAGTGTGGACTCTTTTGACCTAAATTGCTTTTGTTTTCGAGATGAGTACTGAATTGCATGGCCTCTAAAGGCACATTTAAAGGTGTCCCATACAATAAGGGGATTTGCTGTACCTATGTTATGTCGGAAAAAATCTGTTAAATTCCTCTGTCCTAGTTAAAAACAAGTTATCATCCAATAGGCTTTGATTACATTTCCAATATCCTTGCCCACGTGGAAATTCAGTAAGAGTAAAGTCAATATTTTGTAGAGCCACCTTTTGCAGCAATTACAGCTGCAAGTCTCTTGGGGTATGTCTCTATAAGCTTGGCACATCTAGCCACTTGGATTTTTGCCCATTCTTCAAGGCAAAACTGCTCCAGCTCGTTCAAGTTGGATGAGTTCCGCTGGTGTACAGCAATCTTTAAGTCATACCACAGATTCTCAATTGGATTGAGGTCTGGGCTTTGACTAGGCCATTCCAAGACATTTAAATGTTTCCCCTTAAACCACTCGAGTGTTAATTTAGCAGTATGCTTAGGGTCATTGTCCTGCTGGAAGGTGAACCTCCATCCCAGTCTCAAATCTCTGGAAGTCTGAAACAGGTTTCCCTCAATAATTTATTTAGCACCATCTATCATTCCTTCAATTCTGACCAGTTTCCCAGTCCCTGCCGATGAAAAACATCCCCACAGCATGATGCTGCCAACACCATGCTTCACTGATGGCCAAAAAGCTCAATTTTAGTCTCATCTGACCAGAATACCTTCTTCCATATGTTTGGGGAGTCTCCCACATGCCTTTTGGTGAACACCAAATGTGTTTTCTTATTTTTTTCTTCAAGCAATGGCTTTTTTCTGGCCACTCTTCCGTAAAGCCCAGCTCTATGGAGTGTATGGCTTAAAGTGGTCCTATGGACAGATACTCCAATCTCCGCTGTGGAGCTTTACAGCTCCTTCAGGGTTATCTTTGGTCTCTTTGTTGCCTCTCTGATTAATGCCCTCCTTGCCTGGTCTGTGAGTTTTGGTGGGCGGCCCTCTCTTGGCAGGTTTGTTGTTGTGCCATATTCTTAAAAAAAAAATTAAATAATGGATTTAATGGTGCTCCGTGGGATGTTCAAAGTCTCTGATATTTTTTTAGAACCCAACCCTGATCTGTACTTCTCCACAACTTTGTCCCTGACCTGTTTGGAGAGCTCCTTGGTCTTCATGGTGCCGCTTGCTTGGTGGTGCCCCTTGCTTAGTGGTGTTGCAGACTCTGGCGCCTTTCAGAACAGGTGTATATATACTGAGATCATGTGACACTTAGATTGCACACAGGTGGACTTTATTTAACTAATTATATGACTTCTGAAGGTAATTGGTTGCACCAGATCTTATTTAGGGGCTTCATAGCAAAGGGGGTGAATACATATGCACGCACCACTTTTCCGTTATTTATATTTTAGAATTTTTTGAAACAAGTTATTTTTTTCATTACACTTCACCAATTTGGACTATTTTGTGCATGTCCATTACATGAAATCCATATAAAAATCCATTTAAGCTACAGGTTGTAATGCAACAAACTAGGAAAAACACCAAGGGGGATGAATACTTTTGCAAGGCATTGTATATGACAGAGAATGATTCTCTCCCAAACCTCATAATCACTCTCACTCACTCTACCATTATATCTGAGAAACACAGCTGTCATATTTCATATATAGCTGTCATAGTTAACCGAGGAATACAGGTACAAATGTGATTCTTAGCTAAATATAACCCCTATACTTTTAACACTGATGTTAAAATGGAAATGTAATGAATTAATTAAAAATAATGCACTGTCATTTATTTCCCTGTCCTTTATTTGTAAGCCAGCACAGCAATGGTGTAATGGTAGTATTATAGCTTCCCAGCTATCGGTCTGGCTTCTCTCATGACTTGGAGTTTGGGACTGTGCAGCAGTTTCCGTAAATAGCAGTGAGACTGCATATACTTAACCATGACCCAGGTTTCCTCCCAGATGTATTTACCATCGCCCACCCCAGACTCAGGAACCCATTTAGAGGCTAATACCCCCATTATTCAGTGCCTAGGAGGACTGTGAACATAACTATAACATAGTAATCCCACATCCTCTACCGATTACACTCAGCCATGGAGGAAATCTCTCTCTCTTTTTCTCCCTCCCCTCTCTCTCTCTCTCTCTCTCTCTCTCTCTCTCTCTCTCTCTCTCTCTCTCTCTCTCTCTCTCTCTGTCTCTCTCTCTCTCGCTCTCTCTACTCTCTCTCTCTCTCTCTCTCTCTCTCTCTCTCTCTCTCTCTCTCTCTCTCTCTCTCTCTCAATTCAATTTCAATTTAAGGGCTTTATTGGCATGGGAAACGTATGTTAACATTGCCAAAGCAAGTGAAGTAGATAGTAAACAAAAGTGAAATAAACAATAAACATTAACAGTAAACATTACACTCAGAAGTTTCAAAAGAATAAAGACATTTCAAATGTCATATTATGTATATATACAGTGTTGTAACAATGTGCAAATAGTTAAAGTACAAATGGGAAAATAAATAAACATAAATATGGGTTGTATTTACAATGGTGTTTGTTCTTCACTGGTTGCCCTTTTCTTGTGGCAACAGGTCACAAATCTTGCAGCTGTGATGGCACACTGTGGTTTTTCACCCAGTAGATAAGGGAGTTTATCAAAATTGGGTTTGTTTTCAAATTCTTTGTGGATCGCTGTAATCTGAGGGAAATATGTGTCTCTAATATGGTCATACATTTGGCAGGAGGTTAGGAAGTGCAGCTCAGTTTCCACCTCATTTTGTGGGCAGTGTGCACATAGCCTGTCTTCTCTTGAGAGCCAGGTCTGCCTACGGCGGCCTTTCTCAATAGCAAGGCTATGCTCACTGAGTCTGTACATAGTCAAAGCTTTCTCTCTCTCTCTCTCTCTCTCTCTCTCTCTCTCTCTCTCTCTCTCTCTCTCTCTCTCTCTCTCTCTCTCTCTCTCTCTCTCTCTGTCTCTTTCTCTCTCTCTCTCTCCCTCTCTCTCTCTGTCTCTCTCTCTCTGTGTGTTAGTGTGTGTGTGTGTGTGTGTGTCCTGCGGTAAATATCAAAAGAGGAGGCAGTAGATCAATACCTCAAGCAGATCGCAGATGTGTGTGTGTGTAGTGTGTGTGTACAGTGTGTGTGTGTACAGTGTGTGTGTGTGTGTACAGTGTGTGTGTGTGTGTGTGTGTGTTTAAATGGCAGATCAATTGTAGACCTCAGCCTGGATAATCTCTCTGGTCTTCTATGGTGTGATATCTCTGGTATAGATAAGACCGCCGCAGCATGAGTCACCAAAACAACACCATGCTGTATGTGTGAGACGCAGTGTGTGTGTGTGTGTGTGTGAAACGCTGTGTGTGTCTGTGTGTGTGTGTGTGTGTGTGTGTGAGACGCTGTGTGTGTGTGTATGTGAGACGCTGTGTGTGTGTGTGAGACGCTGTGTGTGTGTGTGTGAGTGAAACGCTGTGTGTGTCTGTGTGTGTGTGTGTGTGTGTGTGTGTGTGTGTGTGTGTGTGTGTGTGTGTGAGACACTGTGTGTGTGAGACGCTTTGTGTGTGTGTGTGTGTGAGACGCTGTGTGTGTCTGTATGTGTGTGTGTGTGTGTGTATGTGAAACGCTGTGTGTGTCTGTGTGTGTGTGTGTGTGTGTGTGTGTGTGTGTGTGTGTGTGTGTGTGAGACACTGTGTGAGTGAAACGCTGTGTGTGTCTGTGTGTGTGTGTGTGTGTGTGTGTGTGTGTGTGTGTGTGTGTGAGAGACGCTGTGTGTGTGTGTGCGACACTGTGTGTGTGTGTGTGTGTGTGAAACGCTATGTGTGTGCTTTTGTTTGAGAGAGAGAAGCGATGTGTTTCTGTGACTGTGTTTTCCTGTTTGTCAAAGAAGCGTATAGCCTTAAATATGGAGCCACAGTAGGGGAAACAGCGCCACTGGCCGCCCCACGGATGTTATTATTGTTTTTGTTGCCGAGCTGAGGAGCGTCGCGCAGAATGGCAAAAATAATTGCAGTAAATATTGTGCTCATCTATTTCGCGTGCGATGATGTCCGAGGGGAAAAAACTGTGTTTGTTGTTTTCAGTAACTTCTTTCTTGTTGTAATATATGCAAACGGACATGGCTATTTACTAACCAAGCTATTTCATGGCATCATGTTCCTGCACTTCCAAGAGCTCTCCCTCTCTATCTGTAGCTTGAGGGGAGACATCCCCGTCTGTATCTGTAGCTTGAGGGGAGACATCTTCCTCTGTATCTGTAGCTTGAGGGGAGACATCCCCGTCTGTATCTGTAGCTTGAGGGGAGACATCTCCCTCTGTATCTGTAGCTTGAGGGGAGACATCTCCCTCTCTATCTGTAGCTTGAGGGGAGACATCCCCGTCTGTATCTGTAGCTTGAGGGGAGACATCTTCCTCTGTATCTGTAGCTTGAGGGGAGACATCTTCCTCTGTATCTGTAGCTTGAGGGGAGACATCTTCCTCTGTATCTGTAGCTTGAGGGGAGACATCTCCCTCTGTATCTGTAGCTTGAGGGGAGACATCTCCCTCTGTATCTGTAGCTTGAGGGGAGACATCTTCCTCTGTATCTGTAGCTTGAGGGGAGACATCTCCCTCTGTATCTGTAGCTTGAGGGGAGACATCCCCGTCTGTATCTGTAGCTTGAGGGGAGACATCTCCCTCTGTATCTGTAGCTTGAGGGGAGACATCTCCCTCTGTATCTGTAGCTTGAGGGGAGACATCTTCCTCTGTATCTGTAGCTTGAGGGGAGACATCTCCCTCTGTATCTGTAGCTTGAGGGGAGACATCTTCCTCTGGAGACCCGCAAACAAAAAGAAACAATGAGAACACCATTCTATTTTTTGAATTTGTTTGCTTATGAAAGTTTAATACAGAGTTACTATACAACCTTTGTTTGTCTGTTTGTTTCTAAACTGAAATGAGTCATCAATGCTCTCATAAATCTGGCATTTAGTTGAGACCAATAGAGAGAGAGAGACAGACTGAGACCGAGAAAGAGAGATAGATAGAGAGAGACAAAGAGCGAGAGAGACGAAGAGAGAGCGCGAGCGACAGAGAGAGAGAGAGAGAGAGAGAGAGAGAGAGAGAGAGAGAGAGAGAGAGAGAGAGAGAGAGAGAGAGAGAGAGAGAGAGAGAGAGAGAGAGAGAGAGAGAGAGAGAGAGAGAATGTGAAAATAGTCCAATAAGAGTGTGAAGGTAGTCCGCTGTTACTGTGGATTAATGGGATTGCTGGAGACAGCTTGTCCCGCTATGCCACAACATAGTGTTTGTGCCAAGTCTGCCACAAATATTTGATGACAGCCTGAGCGTGCTGAGACTGTAAACTGCAAGTTGTGGTGTAATCAGTATAATCAGTAATCAACAACCCTGACAACCCCAAAACACAGTTTGTGTGTGCGTTTCAGTGTGTGTGTTCCTCAAGGTGTGTGTGTGTGTGTGTGTCTAAACTACAAGCTAAGTGTGACAGATTTGTAATCATCGAGAACATTTTGAAATGCAAAACCAAGGCTAAGACACAGTCACATTGCAGCATCAACACGTTTACAAAACACTGTGCTTTTACAAAATCTATTGAATGTATTTATTTGTAATACATTCTCAATAAGCCCCTAGGCCAACAGCAAAGCCTTAGACATCAATATAAGTGCAAGTGTTATTGAAGGGAGTTGAACCAGTGACCTTAAAGGGATTCTTCAGGATTTTGGCAATGAGCCCCTTTATCTACTTCCCCAGAGTCAGATGAACTCGTGGATACCATAGTTATATATCTACTAGCATGCTCGTGCACAAGGGAGTTGAACCAGTGACCTTAAGTGCATTACAAGCTGTTCCATTAGGGTTCTGACCACTATAGACAAAAAACGCTTCTTAAATGACACCCTATTCCCTTTTTAGTCCACTACTTTTTAGTCCACTACTTACTTTTTACCCCTACTTTTTAGTCCACTACTTTTAGTCCACTACTTTTTAGTCCACTACTTTTAGTCCACTACTTTTTAGTCCACTACTTTTTAGTCCACTACTTTTTACCACTACTTTTTTGTCCACTACTTTTTTGTCCACTACTTTTTACCACTACTTTTTAGTCCACTACTTTTTACCCGTATATAAAATGAAGAGTTTATTTCCAAAACGCTATATCCACCAATTTTTTACATTTGTGTTTTCTTTCATCAGAAATAATTGCTTATGGGTACTTTCATGTGTGTGTAAAATACTACTGTTCTCAGATTTTTTTGTCATCGATTTTAGATGTGTATGAATAATTGTTTTGGGGGGGAGGGGGCAAAACGCTATACAGTGCCTTCAGAAAGTATTTATTCCCCTTGACTTATTCCACATTTTGTTGTGTTACAGCCTGAATTCAAAATGGATCAAATATTTGTTTTTCTTACCCAATCTACACACAATACCCAATAATGACAAAGTGAAAACGTGGTTTTAGAAATATTTGCAAATGTAATGAAAATGAAATACAGAAATATCTCATTTACAGAATTATTAGTATTCACACCACTGAGCCAATACTTTTTAGAAGCACCTTTGCGGGAGATTACAGCTTTGAGTCGTCTTGGGTATGTATGTATCGGCTTTGCACATCTGGATTTGGGGACTTTCTCCCATTCTTCCTTGCAGATTTTCTCAAGCTCTGTTAAGTTAGATGGGGAGAGGCAGTGAACAGCAATCTTCAAGTCTTTCCACAGATTTGGGTGAGAGAAAACAATATATTTAATCCATTTTGATTTCAGGCTGTAACACAACAAAATGTGGAATAAATCATAAAAAAATCATGTTAAACACTATTATTGCACATAGAGTGAGTCAATGCAACTTAGTATGTGACTTTTTAAGCATATTTTTACTCAATAACTTATTTAAGCTTGCCACAACAAAGGGGTTGAATACTTATTGACTCAAGACAATTAATCTTTTCATCTTTATTAATTTGTAAACATTTCTAAAAACACAATTCTACTTTGACATTATGGGGTATTGTGTGTAGATCGGTGACACAAAATCTCAATTTTATCCATTTTACATTCAGGCTGTAACACAACAAAATTACTCCCATCATAAATACAGTATTGAGATTTCGATCCAATTCCCCAAGGCATTCAGAAAGTGCTAAAGATGCACTGTTCACACATTGACTGAGTAGTAATTTGTTACTACTCAGTCAATGTGGGGGGGGGATGTATGTGTGTATCGTCCGGGACCCAGTTCCAGACCACTAGGATAAACACAGTCCATACGGAACAGCTGTTGAGTCACAGGTATCTGCTCTCTTCTCTCCTCTCTTCTCTTCTCTTCTCTTCCCTCTCTCTCTCTCTCTCTCTCTCTCTCTCTCTCTCTCTCTCTCTCTCTCTCTCTCTCTCTCTCTCTCTCTCTCTCTCTCTCTCTCTCTCTCTCTCTCTCCCCTCTCTCTCTCTCCCTCCCCCTCTCTTCTCTCTCTCTCTCTCTCTCTCTCTCTCTCTCTCTCTCTCTCTCTCTCTCCCCCCATCTCTCTCTCTCTCTGTGTCTGCTCTCTACTACTCTACTAAATTTGTAACACTCACTATAAATTACAGCAAATATTGTACTAAAATAAATAATGATTTACTAAAACACGCAATTATCTACTGCGTAGGAAACAGTAGCTACCGCTTTAGGAAATGACATACAGGGCTAATAAACCACAAATATGATTTACTACACGTCTGTTCTAATGATAAGAGGTTGATGTAGTATTAGCGCTTGACGTCTATTACAACTTTATAGCCATTTACCAGAGTGGATATCAAAACTGAGCCGCTCAACATCAAGCTAAAGCAAATGAACTGCAATGAACCAGTGGTTTCACAAGTGTGGCAATAAAAATTAAAATACAAGCACTGATTTACAATAATAGGAGGAAACTTTAATAATTATAACATTGGCAAGTGTCCCAAGTGTACCAATAAAGCAAATGTGTTAATAAAATAGAAACATCTTGCTGATTTTCATATTTTTTTCATATATTTAATTTTATTGTAATTATTACCCCGGTTTTTCTCCCCAATTTCGTGATTACGATCTTGTCTCATCGCTGCAACTCCACAACGGGCTCGGGAGAGGCGAAGGTCGAGTCATGCGTCCTCCAAAACATGACCCGCCAAGCCGCGCTTCTTAACACCCGCTCGCTTCACACGGAAGCCAGCTGCACCAATGTGTCAGAGGAAAACACCATTCAACTGACGACCGACCTCAGCCTGCAAACGCCCGGCCCGCCACAAGGAGTCGCTAGAGCGCAATGAGCCAAGTAAAGCCTCCACTAACCTGGACGACGCTGGGCCAATTGTGCGCCCGCCCTATGGGACTTACGGTCACGGCCGGTTGTGACACAGCATGGGCCAATTGTGCTGATGATCTTGCGCTTCTGTCCCCAACCAAGGAGGGCCTGCAGCAGCACCTAGATCTTCTGCACAGATTCTGTCAGACCTGGGCCCTGACAGTAAATCTCAGTAAGACAAATATAATGGTGTTCCAAAAAAGGTCCAGTTGCCAGTACCACAAATACAAACTCCATCTAGACACCATTGCTCTAAAACACACTTAAAACTATACATACCTCGGCCTAAACAGCAGCGCCACAGGTAACTTCCATAAAGCTGTGAATTATTTGAGAGACAAGGTAGGAAGGGCCTTCTATGCCATCAAAAGGAACACAAAATTCAACATACCAATTAGGGTCTGGCTAAAAATACTTGAATCAGTTTGTAATTGTATTTATTATGGCTCCCCATTAGCTGCTGCCAAGGCCAAATTCAATTGATTGGACATGATTGGGAAAGGCACACACCTGTCTATATAAGGTCCCACAGTTGACAGTGCATGTCAGAGGAAAAACCAAGCCATGAGGTCGAAATAATTGTCCGTAGAGCTCCGAGACAGGATTGTGTCGAGGCACAGATCTGGGGAAGGGTACCAAAACATTTCTGTAGCATTGAAGGTCCCCAACAACAGAGTGGCCTCCATCATTCTTAAATGGAATAAGTTTGGAACCACCAAGAATCTTCCTAGAGCTGTCTGCCCGGCCAAACTGAGCAAACGGGGGAGAAGAGCCTTGGTCAGGAAGGTGACCAAGAACCTGATGGTCACTTTGACAGAGCTCCTCTGTGGAGATTGGAGAACCTTCCAGAAGGACAACCATCTCTGCAGCACTCCACCAATCAGGCCTTTATGGTAGAGTGGCCAGACGGAAGCCACTCCTCGGTAAAAGGCACATGACAGCCCGCATGGAGTTTGCCAAAAGGCACCTAAAGACTTTCAGACTATGAGAAACAAGATTCTCTGGTCTGATGAAACCAAGATTGAACTCTTTGGCCTGAATGCCAAGCGTCATGTTTGGAGGAAACCTGGCATCATCCCTACGGTGAAGCATGGTGGTGGCAGCATCATGCTGTGGGGATGTCTTTCAGCGGCAGGGACTGGGAGACTAGTCAGGATCGAGGGAAAGATGAACGGAGCAAAATATAGAAAGATCCTTGATGAAAACCTGCTCCAGAGCGCTCAGGACCTCAGACTGGGGCGAAGGTTCTCCTTCCAACAGGACAATGACCCTAAGCACACAGCCAAGACAATGCAGGAGTGGCTTCGGGACAAGTTTCTGAATGTCCTTGAGTGGCCCAGCCAGAGCCCGGACTTGAACCCGATCAAACATCTCTGGAGAGACCTGATAATAGCTGTGCAGCGACGCCCCCCATCCAACCTGACAGAACTTGAAAGGATCGGCAGAGAAAAATGGGAGACTCCCCAAATACAGGTGTGCCAAGCTTGTAGCGTCATACCCAAGAAGACTCGAGGCTTTAATCGCCGTTAAAGGTGCTTCAACAAAGTATTGAGCAAGGGGTCTGAATACTTATGTAAATGTGATATTTCAGTTTTATATTTTTAATACATTTGCAAACATTTCTAAATACCTGTTTTTGCTTTGTCATTATGGGGTATTGTGTGTAGATTGATAAGGGGGAAAAAATATTTAATACATTTTATAATTAGACTGTAACGTAACAAAATGTGGAAAAAGTCAAGGGGTCTGAATACACTATTATATATCTATCTACTATCTACTGTGTCTTCACAGTCCCCATAAGGTGGATTTCTATCTGTTTTTAAAAATCTAATTTTACTGCTTGCTTGAGTTACTTGATGTGGAATAGAGTTCCATGTAGTCATGGCTCGATGTAGTACTGTGCGCCTCCCATAGTCTGTTCTGGACTTGGGGACTGTGAAGAGACCTCTGGTGGCATGTCTTGTGGGGTATGCATGGGTGTCTGAGCTGTGTGCCAGTAGTTCAAATAGACAGCTCGGTGCATTCAACATGTCAATAGCTCTCACAAATACAAGTAGTGTTGAAGTCAATCTCTCCTCCACTTTGAGCCAGGAGAGATTGACATGCTTATTATTAATGTTAGCTCTATCTGTACATCCAAGGGCCAGCCGTGCTGCCCTGTTCTGAGCCAATTGCAATAAGTCCCTCTTTGTGGTACCTGACCACACGACTGAACAGTAGCGCAGGTGCGACAAAACTAGGGCCTGTATTACCTGCCTTGTTGATAGTTGTTAAGAAGGTAGAGCAGCACTTTATTATGGACAGACTTCTCCCCATCTTAGCTACTGTTGTATCAATATGTTTTGACCATGACAGTTTACAATCCAGGGTTATTCCAAGCAGTTTAGTCACCTGAACTTTCCACATTATTCATTACAAGATTTAGTTTAGGTTTAGGGTTTAGTGAATGATTTGTCCCAAATACAATGCCTTTAGTTTTGAAATATTTAGGACTAAATTATTCCTTGCCACCCGTTCCGAAACTAACTGACGTGTATGGTTATAGAACCCATTGCCCTTAATGGGTGTGAGGTCAGGGGTCCGCTCACCAACCAAGAATTAACTAAATGGGACAAACACCAAATTGAGACTCTGCATGAAGAATTCTGAAATAATATCCTCTGTGTACAACGTAAAACACAAAATAATGCATGCAGAGCAGAATTAGGCAGATACCCGCTAATTATCAAAATCCAGAAAAGAGGCGTTAAATTCTACAACCACCTAAAAGGAAGCGATTCCCAAACCTTCCATAACAAAGCCATCACCTACAGAGAGATGAACCTGGAGAAGAGTCCCCTAAGCAAGCTGGTCCTGGGGCTCTGTTCACAAACACAAACAGACCCCACAGAGCCCCAGGACAGCAACACAATTAGAACCAACCAAATCATGAGAAAACAAAAAGATAATTACTTGACACATTGGAAAGAATGTACAAACAGAGCAAACTAGAATGCTATTTGGCCCTAAACAGAGAGTACACAGTGGCAGAATACCTGACTACTGTGACTGACCCAAAATTAAGGAAAGCTTTGACTATGTATAGACTCAGTGAGCATAGCCTTGCTATTGAGAAAGGCAGCCATAGGCAGACCTGGCTCTCAAGAGAAGACAGGCTATGTGCACACTGCCCACAAAACGAGGTGGAAACTGAGCTGCATTTCCTAACTTCCTGCCAAATGTATGACCATATTAGAGACACATATTTCCCTCAGATTACACAGACACACAAAGAATTCCAAATCAAATCCAATTTTGATTAACTCCCATATCTATTGGGTGAAATACCAGCGTGCCATCACAGCAGCAAGATTTGTGACCTGTTGCCACAAGAAAAGGGAAATCAGTGAAGAACAAACACCATTGTAAATACAACCCATATTTATGTTTATTTATTTTCCCTTTTGTACCAAAACTATTTGCACATAGTTAAAAAACGGTATATAGACATATTAGGACATTTGAAATGTGTTTATTCTTTTGAAATTCGTCAGTGTAATGTTTGCTGTTAATTTTTGATAGATTATTTCACTTTTGTTTCTTATCTATTTCACTTGCTTTGGCAATGTAAACATATGTTTCCTTTATCAATAAAGCCATTTGAATTTTATTGAATTGAGAGAGAGAGAGAGAGAGAGAGAGAGAGAGAGAGAGAGAGAGAGAGAGAGAGAGAGAGAGAGAGAGAGAGAGAGAGAGAGAGAGAGAGAGAGACAGAGAGACAGAGAGACAGAGAGACAGAGAGGTAGACTCCCACAACAGTTCAATGTATCAACAGTTGGTCGTCGGATTAATCTGACCACCATCCCATCCAAAATAAACACGCACACACACTGTCCCGATGTTAACCTCTAAGCCAGACTAAAGCCTCAGTGTGTTTTTCTCCACTAAACAATCAGTCGCTCTGTACTGCCGCCAGGTGTGTTCCTGATCATTAAACTGTTCCAACAAAGCTTGTTGTTGTTGGCAGCCAGGCTTGATGCCACACTGGTCTGACGCACGCACGCAAGCACGCACATACACACACACACAAACTGATCTGCAGATAGTTTGATAGTTGGCACTGTGACAAAGTCATTAGACGTTAAGCTGAGGAGTTTGAGATGGAGATTTAGGGATCATTTGAATAATAATAATAATATGCCATTTAGCAGACGCTTTTATCCAAAGCGACTTACAGTCATGAAATGAACAGGGTGAAAGTCGGCACAGATAAGGGTTCCTCTGGCTAGTGATCAATCAATTAAGCTATCAATTAGGTAGTGAATGATCGAGCATTCCGTTTTTCATAGTTCAGTGTTCAGAGCGAAGGAAAATCAATCAACAAAATGTATCAATAAAGCAGTTGTCAAAGGTCAATGCATAATAACATTTAAAGGTACAAACGGAATTCCCAAAATATATTTTTTTGTTTTATGTTACTAAAGAAACTCATCAAATGTTATTTTGTCTGTAAAACAGAGAGAAAAGTTAATTGTAAATTCTTTCCAATGTGTCAAGTAATTCTCTTTTTATTTTCTCATGATTTGATTGGGTCTAATTGTGTTGCTGTCCTGGGGCTCTGTGGGGTCTGTTTGTGTTTGTGAACAGAGCCCCAGGACCAGCTTGCTTAGGGGACTCTTCTCCAGGTTCATCTCTCTGTAGGTGATGGCTTTGTTATGGAAGGTTTGGGAATCGCTTCCTTTTATGTGGTTGTAGAATTTAACGGCTCTTTTCTGGATTTTGATAATTAGCGGGTATCGGCCTAATTCTGCTCTGCAGAGTCTCAATTTGGTGTTTGTCCCATTTTGTGAATTCTTGGTTGGTGAGCGGACCCCAGACCTCACAACCATAAAGAGCAATGGGTTCTATAACTGATTCAAGTATTTTTAGCCAGATCCTAATTGGTATGTCGAATTTATGTTCCTTTTGATGGCATAGAAGGCCCTTCTTGCCTTGTCTCTCAGATCGTTCACAGCTTTGTGGAAGTTACCTGTGGCGCTGATGTTTAGGCCGAGGTATGTATAGTTATTTGTGTGCTCTAGGGCAACGGTTTCTAGATGGAATTTGTATTTGTGGTCCTGGCAACTGGACCTTTTTATGAACACCATTATTTTTGTCTTACTGAGATTTACTGTCAGGGCCCAGGTCTGACAGAATCTGTGCAGAAGATCTAGGTGCTGCTGTAGGCCCTCCTTGGTTGGGGACAGAAGCACCAGATCATCAGCAAACAGTAGACATTTGACTTCAGATTCTAGTAGGGTGAGGCCGGGTGCTGCAGACTGTTCTAGTGCCCTCTCCAATTCGTAGATATATATATGTTGAAGATGGTGGGGCTTAAGCTGCATCCCTGTCTCACCCCACGGCCCTGTTTTAACTTTTACATTTTATAATGTTGTATGTTTTTCCCCCAACACCACTTTCCATCAATTTGTATAGCAGACCCTCATGCAAAATTGAGTCAAAAGCTTTTTGGAAATCACCAAAGCATGAGAAGACTTTGCCTTTGTTTTTGTTTTTTTGTTATTTGTCAATTAGGGTGTGCAGGGTGAATACGTGGCCTGTCATATGGTAATTTGGTAAAAAGCCAATTTGACATTTGCTCAGTACATTGTTTTCACTGAGGAAATGAACTAGTCTGCTGTTAATGATAATGCAGAGGATTTTCCCATGGTTGCTGTTGACGCATATCCCACGGTAGTTATTGGAGTCAAATTTGTCTCCACTTTTGTGGATTGGGGGGTGATCAGTCCTTGGTTCCAAATATTGGGGAAGATGCCAGAGCTAAGGATGATGTTAAAAAGTTTAAGTATAGCCAATTGGAATTTGTGGTCTGTATATTTTATCATTTAATTGAGGATACCATCAACAACACAGGCCTTTTTGTGTTGGAGGGTTTGTATTTTGTCCTTTAGTTCATTCAATGTTATTGGAGAATCCGGTGGGTTCTGGTAGTCTTTAATAGTTAATTCTAAGATTTGTATTTGATCCTGTATATGTTTTTGCTGTTTGTTCTTTGTTCTTTGTTATAGGGCCGAAAAGATTGGAGAAGTGGGTTACCCATACATCTCAGTTTTGGATAGATAACTCTTCATATTGTTTTTGTTTAGTGTTTTCCAATTTTCCCAGAAGTGGTTAGAGTCTATGGATTCTTCAATTACATTGAGCTGATTTCTGACATGCTGTTCCTTTTTTTTCCCGTAGTGTATTTCTGTATTTTTTTAGTGATTCACCATAGTGAAGGCGTAGGCTCAGGTTTTCTGGGTCTCTATGTTTTTGGTTGGATAGGTTTCTCAATTTCTTTCTTAGGTTTGTTCATTTTTCATCAAACCATTTGTCATTAGTTTTCTTTGTTTTTCTGTTAGACATTTTTAGATTTGATAGGGAACTTGAGAGGTCAAATATACTGTTTAGGTTTTCTACTGCCAAGTTTACACCTTCACTATTACAGTGAAACGTTTTGTCCAGGAAGTTATCTAAAAGGGATTGAATGCCTAATGTGGCCTAATTGTTTTTTGGTAAGTTTCTACACTACTTTCCCTCCATCTATAGCATATCTAAATATTATTCAGCTCCTTTGGCTTTGATGCCTCATGATTGAGTATTGCTCTGTTCAAGTAGACTGTGATTTTGCTGTCGTCTGATAGGGGTGTCAGTGGGCTGACTGTGAACGCTTTGAGAGACTCTGGGTTGAGGTCAGTGATAAAGTAGTCTACAGTACTATTGCCAAGAGATGAGCTATAGGTGTACCTACCATAGGAGTCTCCTCGAAGCCTACCATTGACTCTGTACATACCCAGCGTGCGACAGAGCTGCAGGAGTTGTGACCCGTTTATGTTGGTTATGTTGTCGTAGTTGTGCCTAGGGGGGCATATGGTGGAGGGAATGCTGTCACATCCAGGTATGTGTTTGTCCCCCTGTGTGCTGAGGGTGTCAGGTTCTTGTCCAGTTCTGGCATTTAGGTCACCACAGACTAGTACATGTCCCTGAGACTTGAAGTGATTGATTTCCCCCTCCACGATGGAGAAGCTGTCCTCATTAAAGTATGGGGATTCTAGTGGAGGGATATAGGTAGCACACAGGAGGACATTTTTCTCTGTTGAGATCATTTCTAGCCAAATGTAAAATGTTCCTGTTTTTATTAATTTAATAGAGTGAGTTAGCTCTGCTCTATATCAAATTTGCATACCCCCTGAGTCCCTTCTCTGTTTCACACCTGGTAGTTTGGTGGATGGGACTACCAGCTCTCTGTAACCATGGGGGGCCAGTATGAAAAATGTATGCACTCACTAAAAAAACTGTAAGTTGCTCTGGATAAGAGCATCTGCTAAATGACTAAAATCTAAATCTAAATAAACCAGTGGGTCCATCTACTCTTTACCATGTTTCTTGTAGGATGACAATGTCTGTATTTCTTTGGTGAAGTCCAGGTTCCTAGTCTTTAGGCCAAAGGCAGATGACCTCAGGCCTTGGATATTCCAGGATGAAATAGTGAAGGCTTTGTGCTCCATAAAGTGTCCAATGTTGTTAGTTGTGTGGTTTTGCCTCAGACCAGTAAGGGTGAGCAGAGCCTGCTGAGCATCTGGTACATGCCATTGGCTTGGGCTAGTGTAAGAGTGGGGTGATCCTAGTTGGTCCTTAGACAGAAGGTATAAAAAAACAAAAAAAAAAACATTTATGCACTCACTAACTGTAAGTCGCTCTGGATAAGAGCGTCTGCTAAATGACTAAAATGTAAAATGTAATGTCTAGGTCGCGCTGGGTGTTTGGAAACCAGAGTTTAGACACCGTGTGTTTGGGAAAAAGTTGATATGTATTTCCCGTTTGAGTGCATAAGGAGTCTGTGTGTAAGATTAAGTTGCTTATGTTCCCTTTTTTATAATAGTCAGCAAAGAATGTTTCTTGATTTTCCATAGACCCACTCCAATCCGCATATTGCCCCAACAGATCCACAGATGGCGCAATCTCAATCGCATTCCACACTGCCCTTTCCCAAATGGACAAAAGGAACACCTATGTCAGAATGCTGTTCATTGACTACAGCTCAGCGTTCAACACCATAGTGCCCACAAAGCTCATCACTAAGCTAAGGACCCTGGGACTGAACATCTCCCTCTGCAACTGGATCCTAGACTTCCTGACGGGCCACCCCCAGGTGGTAAGGTTAGGCAACAACACGTCTGCCACGTTGATCCTCAACACTGGGGCCCCTCAGGAGTGCATGCTTAGTCCCCTCCTGTACTCCCTGTTCACCCCCGACTGCGTGGCCAAACACGACTCCAACACCATCATTACGTTTGCTGACGACACAACAGTGGTGGGCCTGATCACCGACAACGATAAGACAGCCTATAGGGAGGAGGTCAGAGACAACAACCTCTCCCTCAATGTGAGCAAGACAAAGCAGCTGATCGTGGACTACAGGAAAAGGCGGGCCGAACAGGCCCCCATTAACATTGACGGGTCAGTAGTGGAGCGGGTTGAGAGTTTCAAGTTCCTTGGTGTCCACATCACCAACAGCTCTCATGGTCCAAACACATCAAGACAGTTGTGAAGAGGGCACGACAACACCTTTTCCCCCTCAGGAGACTGAAATGATTTGGCATGGGTCCCCAGATCCTCAAAATGTTCTACAGCTGCACCATCGAGAGCATCCTGACAGGTTGCATCACTGCCTGGTATGGTAACTGCTCGGCTTCTGACCGTAAGGCGCTACAGCGGGTAGTGCGTACGGCCCAGTACATCACTGGGGCCAAGCTTCTTGCCATCCAGGACCTATATACTAGACGGTGTCAGAGGAAATCCCAAAAAAATTGTCAAAGACTCCAGTCACCCAAGTCATAGAATGTTCTCTCTGCTACCTCACGGCAAGCGGTACCGGAGCGTCAAGTCTAGGACCAAAAGGCTCCTTAACACCTTCTACCCCTAAGCCATAAGACTGCTGAACAATTCATCAAGTGGCTACCCGGACTATTTACATTGACCATTAAAATATGGTTTATTAAGTATGTTAAAAAGCAGCTTTTCTTTGTTGGAATCGTGTGGGCATACCCCAACAACAGAATGGTGTGGGCGTATAACAGTCATATAAAATATTCATCCGAGTAGACCACTGATTGGCCAGCTCATCATCCTCTCTGAGAAATAGCATTTTTTTAAACGGTCTGTTTGAGAAGTTTGAGGTGGGGTTTGAGTGTTTTTTATGCTTTGGCCACAAATACGAGTATAGAATGAGTCAACAACATTATTTGATTATGATTTAACAGAATATGAACTTTTAGAAAGTTTTACTGGAGAGTTACTTTAAGAACGTACCATAAACTCACTCCTTAAAATATCGCCGATAGAACTATCAAATATTTTTTGGGAAGTCAGTTGTGCTTGTGTCAGGAGGAAGCGGAACTCGCTAAACAAGCAGTGTGACTTCCGAAACACGTGCGTCCGTATTCGTGCATGTCACTAGAAAACCACCCCATCCATCCATGCTCTTCCTTATTGGTTAACATGTTATTTGTCATAAAAGAGGGAAAACACTAGTATTAACATTAACAAATCCTCTGTATTTACAAATCAATGTCGTCGCCCCCCCACTTTTGTGTCGTCAGCAAACTTGATGATTGAGTTGGAGGTGATGAGGATCAGCGTAGTGGAGGTGTTGTTTCCTACCTTCACCCCCTGGGGGCGGCCCGTCAGGAAGTCCAGGACTCAGTTGCACGGGGCGGGGTTAATGATGCGCCTGGAGGGTACTATGATGTTGAAGGCTGAGCTTTAGTCAATGAACAGCATTCTTACATAGGTATTCCTCTTGTCCAGATGGGATAGGGCAGTGTGCAGTGTGATGGCCATTGCATAATCCGTGGATCTATTGGGGTGGTGTGCAAATTGCAGTGGATCTAGGGTGTCGGGTAACTAGCCTCTCAAAGCACTTCACAATGACAGAAGTGAGTGCTACGGGGCGATAGTCATTTAGTTTAGTTACCTTTGCTTTCTTGGGTACAGGAACAATGGTGACCATCTTGAAGCAAACCGGGACAACAGACTGTGATAGGGAGAGATTGAATATGTCCATAAACACTCCAGCCAGCTGGTCTGCACATGCTCTGAGGATGTGGCTTGGGATGCTGTCTGGGCCTTGCGAGGGTTAATGCGCTTAAATGTCTTACTCACTTCGGCCTCGAAGATCGAGAGCTCACAGTCCTTGTGGCCTGCGACGACGGCTCTCTGTTTTCCTCGAAGTGGTCAAAGAAGGTGTTTAACTTGTCTGAAGTGAGGTGTCGGTGCCCGCCATCGTGGCCGGCTTTCTCTTTATAATCTGTGATTGTCTGGAGTCCCTGCCACATGCATCTCCTGTCTGAATTGCGACTGTATTGTCGTTTTGCCTCTTTATGGAGGTCATAGCTGGTCTGTTTGTACTTGTCCATGTTCTCAGTTGCCTTGCCTTGGTTAAATGTGATAGTTCGCGCTTTCAGTTTTGCACAAATCCTGCCATCTATCCACGATTTTGGAGGCGTGATCTGATTTGCCGAAGGGAGGGCGGGTGTGTGTGTGTGTGTGTGTGTGTGCGTGTGTGTGAATGTGTGTGAGAGAGTTCACTACAGCTACCCGTCACAACCTCTCTGAATCTAAAAGCCCAAAAGCCATGGATCAGGAGATCAATTTAACTTTATCCAAAAAAAGCCAACACTAATCCATGGGTCTAATGTAAAAAGCTAAATGAGACATTAAAGGGGCAATCTGGAGTTCAAACAACAACAAAGCGTTCACCCCCTCCAAAAGCCAAAAATATATGAACCAATCCCAGATTGCCCCCTTAATACCGAGGCAATTAAGTCTAATTTCTGGGATTTGGTTGAGAAAAGAAAATGTGAATGCAGCAATCTGACTCTACCCTACTTCACCACGCCTGAGGTGTACCCCCTGTGTGTGTGTGTGTGTGGGTGGGTGGGTGGGTGTGTGTGTGTGTGTGGGTGGGTGGGTGTGTGTGTGCATGCGTGCGTCTTGGGGACAATAAATCAAAATCACATTTTATTTCTCTTATACACGTGTTTTTGCAGATGTTATTGCGGGTTTAGCGAAATGCTTGGGCTTCTAGCTCCGACAGAAATAGGTTATTTTATGTGTGAAATTGTGAATGATTTTTTTTTGTTCCCTGTTCGTAGCCAGCCAATAGCAGAAACGGACTGTCTCTACAATGTTTGTTTAGGGACCAGCAAGTCTAAATATAAGCATTACATAATGGTTTTACCGCTATCTAATTGTGCTCCAGTCTAGATGACTAAGACAGGCACAGCTGGTCCACAGATGGTCCAGGGTAGATTAAAGGTAAACAAAGAAGAGATAAACAACCTAAACAGAATGTGAATTAAAAAACCTGATCCAGTCACACAGAGCGATGGTTGGTGGTTGTGAAGGTGACTGTGGATGGGAGGGAGGGAGGGAGGGAGGGAGGGAGGAAGGGAGGGAGGGGAGCGATAAAATGACCCTTGTGACGGTGATGTCAGAGAGACAGAGAGAGAGAAAGAGAGAGAGAGAGAGAGAGAGAGAGAGAGAGAGAGAGAGAGAGAGAGAGAGAGAGAGAGAGAGAGAGAGAGAGAGAGAGAGAGAGAGAGAGAGAGAGAGAGAGAGAGAGAGAGAGAGAGAGAGAGAGAGAGAGAGAGAAAGCGGGAGAGAAAGAGGGGGAAAGAGAGGGAGAGACCGAAACAAAAATACCTGTCTGACCTGTTCTTTTAATGTTTCTGTCCTTGAAGTTCCCAAACAGATGCTAATAGAACTCCATGGATATTGAACACAGGTCGTTTTAGCCTACAGAGCTAAAGGCTATTGCCTAACTCGGTCTAATGTAAGTCAGCCCTAGTATAACCAGTGAATGGTATTGTGGATATTGAACACAAGGTCGTCTGTATAACTAAACAGCTCAGTTAATTTCTAGTCATTAGTCTAATATAACCATCATAAGTACTGTAGATTACCTCTTATATGCTGTTGGATGAGGGGTGAGTTGGCAATACAGATGTAGGATCTTCATTTGACCAGTTTCTCACAGCAGGAAAATAATCCTGCAGCAACAGGAAATGTGTATTATTGTGTGGATTATAATATTGTGTGGACATTTTTGTAGGGTTTAAACATTTTTAGTTAGGCCAAATCCAATCTGAAAGTTTAAAATGGTTATTACAAAGTTTAGAATACTTTTGAATCCTCGAATACACTACACATTTGCATTTCTTGCTGTGCAAGAAATTACCTGCAACAACAGGCTGATCAAATAAAAATTAAGTTAGAGATATTTTGTTTTTTTTGGCATGGACAGAGCTACAAAAAAAGTACTAATGAGACTTAGTCACAAACATGATGGTGTTCTCCGTTTTGCTCTATGACCCCCACAAGTGTCACGGGACTCATCTGAAAGTAACCCATACAAATGAATGGAAGTATGGAGGTAGTTTTGTGCCAACAAAAAAAAAAAGAGGTTAAAAATGTGTCAAAAAAACTAAAATATTTCCTGAGCTTTCTTTCCTGAGCAGACAGGAATTTTTGCCATTTATGAATGTGTTTTTCAACTTGTTTCTATGGGCTATAGTAGTATATAGTAGTAAATGGGCTAGTATTATATTCTTCTATTCCTAGTAGTAAAGGCCAAATTCAATATTTTGAAATAAAAAAATATACCATACAGGGGTCCTAAGAGAACCCAAATTATGGTGTTGACTTAAATCAACTTTAAAATCTATGGCAAGACTTGAAAATTGCTGTCTAGTAATGATCAACAACCAACTTCACAGAGCTTGAAGAATAAAAAAATAAAAATAAATTGTAAAGAAAAACCCTGGAATGAGTAGGTGTGTCAAAACTTTTGACTGGTACTGTATATATTTACCAAAATATATATGGGAGATTGGAAATGATGAAGACAATTACATTGATGGAATCTACAGCCTATCTGCACTATTAAAGCTGATCTACCCCCTAAATGTATTATATTTATACGTGGCTGCTATGAAAGTGAACTGTGTGTGCGCGTGATCAGGGGTGTCTTCATTCCGCCAATCCTGTTGAAAAAAAGTTTCTTAAATGGAAGCAAACGGAACAAAACGGGAATAAACCTACCTGAATTCTTCCAATAGAAAACTCTTGTTTGCGCTGTTGAACTAATGATTACACCCAGCTAGATCAGCTAGAAGCAGGCAAGATATTGATGTCACAAATGTATCATTGTTATATTTGACTGTGTAAAACATAGCAGTACTACTTATTTCTCTGAGTGAGGCAGATATATAGCATTTAGAAAAAAAAAAGATGATTATTTGTCTCTTAATTGAAACCATCAAGTGAAAGATTTTAAACAAATGCATGTATGTCATTGAATAACAATGCCATGATTAAATAGTGAAAAGACACATCAATCTCTTTCATAATTTCTTTAAACAATAAAAGCTAATTTACCAACATTTCTGAAAATGGATATATAGCGTTTTGTATACTCAAATTGTTTAGAAAAACTTCAGAGAAATACATTTAGTTTAACAAGTAAGTACAGGGGTCAAAATGATTGGATCCCCTGTTTTTAATAATCCCCTTGCAAGGATAACGACACAGAGCCTTTTTCTAAAATGTTTTATGAGATTGGAGAACACGTTAGGAGGGATGTTAGACCATTCATCCGTACAGAATCTTTCCAGATCCTAGATATCCTTCGTCTGTGCTCATGGTTGACCATCTTCAATTCAAACCACAGGTTTTCAATGGGGGGGTAAAGTCTGAAAACTGAGATGGCCATTGCAAAATGTTGATTTTGCAGACAATTAAACATTTCTTTGTGGATTTTGATGTTTGCTTGGGGTTATTTGTCTTGCTGGAAGATACACTTGCGGCCAAGTTTCAGCTTCCGGTAGAGGCAACCAGGTTTTTGGTTAAAATGTCCTGGTACTTGGTAAAGTTTATGATGCCGTGCCATTGACCTTAACCAGAGAGAGATCAATAGTCAATAGCTGTCAATAGTTTTGCTTGTTTGTGAATGAGCTGGAAGTAGGAAAACAATCACAACAAATTAAAATGCGCCCTTGTTGCCGGGTGTCACAAAGTGAATAGTAGAAAACATTTCTCCATTGCATTAAAACCTTTACTCTCACACACACACACACACACTTATGTAGTAGAATAACATACGATTGACATACAATTGATTCCAATGAGTTGATTCTATCCCTAACCTCGCCCACACATACAATATAAAACTGAATTCAGCTACCCAAATAAATAAATACATCTGATGAAAGATTGTGCTTCAGAAGCACGGCAGTGTTTCGTATTTTCCTTTGAATATAGTTTTCTAAAGGCAAGGTTTTCTAATTTTTTATTTTATTTTGTAATCATAGCGAAAAAAGCAGACCATTACAGAAGACATTATACGGTTCAGTCAGAGGGCAGAGAGCGGTGCTCTCTGAGTGCCTTGTTAAATTAAAAATGACATTCTTTAAAAGAGTTCAAGAGAAAAGCGTTTTTTACAACTAAATTGGCCGGGTGTGTGGAGTCTCAGACTCCCTGTGGTGTATGTGCCGAGTGAACTCAATGGGAGACATCTCTCTATAAAGTGCGACCGTTCATTTTCCTTACTGTACAGGAACACCTTGAAAAACTGGGTTTGTGGTAGAGGGGTGCTCTCATCTTATCCATGAACATAGACAGGGCTTTAACTCCTCTAGCTCCACAATGAGACGGGGCGCAGGCCAGGCAGCAGGCTGTTAGTCAGCTGTTAGTCAGCCTGCCAGCTCAGTGGAGTCTGCCACTAGCACAGTCAATGTAGTCAGCTCAGCTATCCCCATTGAGACCGTGTCTGTGCCTCGATCTAGGTTGAGCAAAACAAAACACGGCGGTGTTCGCCTTAGCAATCTCACTGGAATAAAGACCACTTCCATTCCTGTCATTATTGAAAGAGATTGGGTTACTTCATGTTAGATCCCTCACTTCCAAGACCGTCATAGTCAATGAACTAATCACTGATCATAATCTTGATGTGATTGGCCTGACTGAAACATGGCTCAAGCCTGATGAATTTACTGTGCTAAATGAGGCCTCTCCTCCTGGTTACACTAGTGACCATATCCCCCGCACATCCTGCTAAAAGGCGGAGGTGTTGCTAACATTTCTGTCCCGTGGAATAAATATTGTGGATCTAAATGTTTTTCCTCATAATCCTGGACTATTGGACAACCATTTTATTACGTTTGAAATCGCAACAAATAATCTGCTCAGACCCCAACCAAGGACCATCAAAAGCCATGCTGTAAGTCATCGGACAACCCAAAGATTCCTAGATGCCCTTCCAGACTCCCTCCACCTACCCAAGGACGTCGGAGTACAAAAATCTGTTAACCACCTAATACCCTAGATGCAGTCGCACCCCTAAAAACAAAACAAAATGGTCACAAGAAATGTGCTCCCTGGTATACAGAAGATACCGAGCTCTGAAGCATGCTTCCAGAAAATTGGAATGGAAATGGTGCTCCACCGAACTGGAAGTCTTCCGACTAGCTTGGAAAGACAGTACCGTGCAATATCGAAGAGCCCTCACTGCTGCTCGATCATCCTATTTTTCCAACCTAATTGAGGAGAAAAAGAACAATGCATTATTTTATTTTTACACTGTCGCAAAACTAACTAAAAAGCAGGATTCAACAAGAGAGGATAGCTTTCACTTCAGCAGTGATACATTAATGAACTTCTTCAATGAAAAGATCATGATCATTAGAAAGCAAATTACGGACTCCACTTTGAATCTGCGTATTTCTCCAAAGCTCAGTTGTCCTGCACAGAACTGTCCTGCACAGAACTGCCAGGACCTAGGATCAATGGAGACACTCAAGTTTTGTAATCCTGTATCTCTTGACACATTCATGAAAATAGTCATGGCCCCTCAACCGTCAAGCTGCATACTGGACCCTATTCCAACTAAACTACTGAAAGAGCTACTTCATGTGCTTGGCCCTCCTATGTTGAACATAATAAATGGCTCCCTATCCACCGGATGTGAACCAAACTCACTAAAAGTGGCAGTAATAAAGCCTCTGTTGAAAAAGCCAAACCTTGACCCGGAAAATGTAACAAACTATCGGCCTACACTCCCGTTCAAAAGTTTGGGGTCACTTTGGTGGTGGTAAAGTGGGAGATTTGTACAGGGTAAAAGGGATCTTGAAGAAGGAAGGCTATCACTCCATTTTGCAACGCCATGCCATACCCTGTGGACGGCGCTTGATTTGAGCCAATTTCCTCCTACAACAGGACAATGACCCAAAGCAAAGCTCCAAACTATGCAAGAACTATTTAGGGAAGAAGCAGTCAGCTGGTATTCTGTCTATAATGGTGGCCAGCACAGTCACTGGATCTCCACCCTGTTGAGCTGTTGTGGGAGCAGCCTGACCGTAAGGTATGTAAGAAGTGCCCATCAAGTCAATCCAACTTGTGGGAGGTGCTTCAGGAAGCATGGGGTGAAATCTTTTCAGATTACCTCAACAAATTGACAACTAGAATGCCAAAGCTCTGCAAGGCTGTAATTGCTGCAAATGGAAGCAAAGTTTATAGGACACAATTATTATTTCTATTAAAAATCATTATTTCTAACCTTGTCAATACTACATTTCCTATGCATTTTGCTATATTTCCTATTCAAACTCATTTCATGTATGTTTTCATGGAAAACAAGGTAATTTCTTATTGACCTTAAACCTTTGAACGATAGAGTACGTAATATGACATTTGAAATGTCTTTATTCTTTTGGAACTTCTGAGTGTAATGTTTACTGTTAATATTTATTGTTTATTTCACTTTTGTTTACTATCTACTTCACTTGCTTTGGCAATGTTAACATACGTTTCCCATGCCAATAAAGCCCTTACATTGAAATTGAGAGAGAGAGAGAGAAAGCGAGACAGAGAGGGGGTGAGCGAGAGAGAGCGAGAGCGAGAGAGAGAGGAGAGAGCGAGAGATAGAACGAGAGAGAGAACGAGAGAGAGAGAGAGAGAGAGAGAGAGAGAGAGAGAGAGAGAGAGAGAGAGAGAGAGAGAGAGAGTGAGAGAGAGAGAGAGAGAGAGAGAGAGAGAAAGAGAGAGAGAGAGAGAGAGAGGAGATACTAAGTTGTTTACAGTTTTTATCAATTGCTAAAACACTAAACCCTATTGTCTGAACCAAATGCTCAGTTGCCTGAACCCACTGATTGAATCAATCACTCTTTTGGCAAAACCATAAGCACTTTTCACCTGTTTAGACATAACTTGCCAACACATTTTCATTGTGATGCACCCGTGCTGCATAATGGTGAGCACAGGTGACAAAAGTCAAACACAATTAGAGCACAGGTGTCACCACTTGAACACAACAACTCAAAATTGATCACACTTGTGGCTAATGATGTGAGGGAACATATACAGTAAGCCAGTTCAGAGAGCACTGGTTTGTGAGGCCCTACAATGGATAGAAATCTGAGAGGAAGAGTTTGTGTGAGAGGAGGTCGAGGTGGTCAGCGAAGACAAAGAACAGTAATATCTGATGAAATCAGAGCTACTGTGATTGACCATGTTCTTGTCCATGGTATGAGCATGAGGGAGGCTGGACAAAGGGTACAACCAAACATCAGTAGATTCACTGTGTCCACCATAATCCGAAGATTTAGAGACGAGAACAGGTAATTACCTTTTTTTGACATTATAGTACAGTATGTAAATGTTGACAGCAATTACTGTATGACATACTATATACTGTACCACAGTATACTGTAAGTAAATATATGTTTCAGTACATCACTGTACCAATGTACTGTAGTATTGTAATGGAGGGTTGGTCTAACTGTTTGTAGGCCTAGTATTCCATGTATATTTTTTGTAACTCCATGTTCTCTTTTTGTAGAATTGAAAGACTGCCACATGGGGGTGGGAGGACAGGTATGTTCTCCCCACACCAAGAGACCCTAATTGTTGATATGGTCCGTGAGAACAATGCCATTAAACTGAGCAAAATTCAGCAGAAGATCATTGAGGACCATTTAAATTTTGAGGGTATCAACAGTGTCAGCCTCTCTACTGTTGATCGTGTCCTCAAGAGCAACAGACTGCGCATGAAACAGCTATACAGAGTGCCCTTTGATCGCAACTCAGACAGAGTCAAAGAGCAAAGATTCCAGTATGTACAGGTTGGCATATATCCAGACACATTCAATGTTGATTACTCTAAGTAGTGATTTACTGTAGTGGCCTAAATCACTTTTTCCGTATCACTTACAAAACTATATCTATTTCTACAGAGGGTTTTTCAACTGGATGCAATGGAAAGACCCCATCAATACATCTACATGGATGAAGCTGGGTTTACAGTTTTTTTGGATTGCTTACACACTAAAATTAAAAGTAGTACACTATTAGCAAAACCTTACACTCAAGAAGCAAAACATCAGCCCATATTTGCACAACTATAAGCACATTGTCAACCTTACACTTGTTGCAAAACTCTACACACAGTGATTTGCAAAACACTAAACACAGTTAACATACATTACACACAAACATCTATCATGAAGTCACGTCCTTGCAATACCAAAGCACTGACTGTCAAATTACCACACCGTCCAACCAATTGGTTCAACACAGTCATCAGGTGTGCAAACACTAGTTTGCTTAATTGTAGACACACCAATCAGGTGTATAAGCACTATAAAAAGCAGCAGGTGAGTTCATCGGTCTTCAAGCACAATGGAAAGAGTCAGAGAAAGAGTAAGACGAGGAGGAGGAGGAGGAGGAGGAGGAAGGGGAGGAAGAGGAAGAGGAAGAGGAAGACAAGAAGGTGCTCAAAGAGGACCGAATCTGACAAATGAGATCCGCGCAACACTGGTTGACCACATTGTCAACCACGGCCTGACGCTGAGGGAGGCTGGACTGCGAGTACAGCCAAATCTAAGCCGATATACAGTGGCAAGTGTGATGAGAACATTTCGACTGGAAAATAGGTATTGTAAAAATATCATCATATCAAAAACATCTGCACGGTTTCAGTAACTGCTTACAGTACTATATTCTATGCACTATCAGCACTTCTGTTACCTTTTCCTGTGAAATTACTGTACTATTGTATACTGTTTTTTTTTCTACATAGGATTGAGGGTCAGGGACGACAAGGGGGAAGGCCTCCTATGTTCACAGAACAGCAAGAGAGGGAGATAGTAAACATGGTTTTGGCCAACAATGTGTCGTATCGGATGAGTGGTGGCAATTATTGCTGATGAACAAAAGGAGTCTGCTCATACGGAACGTTGATCATAAGGTTTATTCAGATCACAAGCTTCAGCGTGAGTGACAGACTCGCGAGGTCTGGAGAGCAGTGTCCTCCAATTCTAATGGCTGCTCTGCCCTTTCTTCTTCGTGTACCCCTATTTATAAACAATGCAACAAGATGGGCTCCCTCTTCTGGCCAATCACCAGTCTCCAACACACTTCCTGTCTATTGTATGTGACATTACACTAAACATTGCCTTTTGATACTAACATAACCAACATTCCATTTCTTCATGAAAAACATTTAACAAAGACATAATCTTAATACACTACATATTTCCCCCCTTCGAGACGAACTAAACGTCTCGAAAACAAACAGACTAGGATTATGACTAGTAACCATTTATCTTATTGAGTATCTTTAACATTAAACTAAAAAACATTCTCCTCTAGAGTGTAAATACCTTTCTTATGAAATAACTATTTATGAAGTGTGAATACAATACTATGAAATATGAACAAATCTCTATGGAGTGTAAGACGAAAACCTGTCCGGCAGCCATCTTTTCAGATATCCATCCATCAATCAAGACAGTAAAATTCTCTCACGGTCCCTCTGCCCCAGGCAACCACCGTCGGTACTCCAGATAACCTCATAAACCATGTAAATACATTTGAAACTATGATGCAACTAAATACACATGTAAGCCCCTGCAAACAAAATCCTATCCAAAAACATCCACTCTAAGGCTGGTCAACCCATTGGACCTTACCGTGGAACTCTCCCTGCCTAGACTTTCTGTCCCTAAGCATTCACCGAAATAAACAAAAACATCTAAGATCCTCACATGTATTCAATAACATCAAACATCATTCTACAAAATTAATCCCTGAGGCTATTACACAATTATGTATTACACATGTCTATATTTCATTGCAAACACTGGAATGTAGTCCACTACACTTCATCTCCCTGTAGTCTCCTCTTCCAATGGACTTGTTGATGATGGAATCGGCCACACCCTCCTTGTTTCATCTCCTCCAGTCATATTGTCCCTTCCCATGTTCCTGTTTGAGTATTTCAATCTCCATATGTTCTCCCAAATGCTTCTGGAAGAAAAGAAAAGAAACGACCAAACAGTATCTTTTGCAAAACAACATTTTCAAATTAAACCTCAATTTCACCTAAGAATTTAAAAATGATATATAAATGATGCATGAATCACATAAACCTATTCCCCCCTTTGATTCATAAATCATACCAACATCACCCCAATATTGATTTTTTTTTTTGAAAAATCATCAATTAATCAAAATGATATTTATCCATCAGTTCCACTTGTCCATCTTTATCCAGATCAGGAACAGTCAACACCGGCATCTGAGTGTTGTCTCCAGGCATCACTCTCCAACCTATCTTAATATCATAGCTTTCTCAAAGGTCAGTAACAAATTACAAACATCACACAGTGTTATCAAAGCTGCCATTAAAAATGTAACCCATCACTGCCCCTACTGGCCTAACTGATCTTGCAACCAAGTCTTCCAAATGCATCCCTTATTTCCTTCAATGCATCTATAACCCCAGTGATATTATCTGAACTATCTGGACTCAAAGTATAACTAATATTTATCAATATGATCTTCCCAAATGTTACACCATACCATGAATAAAGTCCCCCCTTCTCCCTTAGATTCATCCTTCACTGATAGGCTTGAAGACTATGACATGTAGTCATGTCACCCTTTTAACCCTAGATTTAGCTGTGTTCAGTACTATCCCTCTTATAATGGTAAAAACCTCATATGGAAGCTTCAACGTTGACATGTAACCAAATCCTGACCATCCATAATGTAAGAATATATATGCTTTATCACCCCAAACCCCTCCAAATATCTCTAAAATTCTCCATAGTCACATTGTCAGGCAAAACTAATCCTTTAACCATCAAAGTCCTGCTGTTCTACTACCTGGTACATAAAAAGTTACATTATATTTGTCCTCTCTAACCTTATGTTCGTGCTTATCTAAAGTCATCATATAATCATCACAATCTGATATTCCCATAAACATACCCCTTACCTCATATGTTTTATTAGAACAAAAACAACTTTTAACCCTCAATGGTTACACCTCAAATGCTCCAGTTACGCTGTTACCTGATTTTCCTTTACCATCCAACAAATTCACACAAGTTAATTCACTTAACCTAATAACACCTAACCCTAGGCTTAAACAAATGTTTTGACAATGACATTATTTTATCTGTTACTGACTGTTGCTGCTGATACAACAGTCATGACAACGCATAAGATTGACACATACTTGATAGAGGTCGAACGACCGTCTCTAACATGTTTGACTGGAATTCTCAACAGACATGGACCCTCAAGATTCCTCACTGATCTTACAGAATGAGCTGCTGGAACCTGCCCATCTATCTCTAATCTTCACAACAGAAGAATCAAACCACTCCCTCTAGTTTCTCTCTTCCCTAATGAGCGGTACTGATCAGATACCTCTCCTTGTCTGTCATTAAAATCAAAGACCTCATCCTGTATCTCCATGATGAATCTATATTCTCTCTACCACTATCTGTTCTCCTATTTTAACCCTATTCGTACTATAATTGACAGCACTCTCCATCCGTAACATAACCCATGAGTCTAAAATTCCCCATTAATTTCAGAAAAGTTGTTGTCGGTGTCATACTTCCTACATTTGCTATTGCCATCGTATCATTAATCCCTTCCAAAGTTACCATTAAAGTAGTTGACTTAATTGCTGTATCAACCCTAATTACTTCTAGTGCAAAAGTTCCCATTATCCTATGTGTATTATTCACTGTTGGAGTGACTACTGTAATCTACTCTTCCTGAACTCCTTCGGTGACTGCGGAAGCTTCAACAGATTTCAAATCTTCCATTATAGGCATCACTTTACGAATTACATAGCCTTTTAACCAATAATTCTTAACCGGAACAAATTTTAATGCTTGTACTAGATAAATACACATATATTCTCCCTGACCTTTCTCTGTAACATTTCGCCAAATAAGTGAACAGTCACTCCTAACCTCTTCCAAACTATACCTCCTCTGACTAGGTGCAACAGCTTCTACTCCTGGTCCTGATAACAATACTTATCCTCCATAATTATCTCTCCATATGGAAGAAACGTCCCCATCCTAACCCTAATAAGTATTTTCCCTAAAATTGGCGCTGGAGCTATTGGTTCCCTTATAATCAAATGCGATATATTTATGGCTTTAATAACTATCAATGTTGAAAGAGTTAACTTGCTTCTCACTGTTGTTATAATAGACTGAAGTGTTAATGTCCTTAGTTACTCCTAGTTTTTCCCCAAAGAAAAAAGTTGTCTTTGCTTGTACTTCCATCTATCACCACTAGTGTCACTTTTTCCCCAAATCTCAGTCCTCTCTATAATCCCTGACTTTCAAACTTTTGATTACACAAAAAACACCTATAATTACCTTGATCTTCCTACTCTAAAGTGTCATTCACTACTGTTCTCTCTCTCTCTTACTACTAACTTTGAAACTTAGCTTACTGTCTTAGAGTTCCTTCAACCTAGTCCTCCTAATTTATTTTAATCTAATCTTTTCCTCCTAATCTTTAAAAACCTTTCCCCTGATTTATTCACAAAATCCCTTTACCACCAAATGTTAGAATATGTGATTGGGAAAGTTCCCCACCTGCCTTTGACTCATTACACACAGACTTGGCAAAACGACTAAACACCTTTTAGCCTAGCCTGAAATCCCTTAGTGTAAGAATTTAACCCAGAATAAACAATGCATCTCTTTTAACTTTATTTTTCCAGACAGATTGTCTAATAGACAGAACAATAGATTATCATCCTTCCTATGATATTATCTTTTTTAAGCACATGATTCCCAGATTCCCAAAAACCCAGTCGTCTAGTGTACATCTTATTGTACAATTCAATTTAAACAATGCATCTCTTCCCAACACTGCCATAACAGTATCTTCTAATATTAGTATGTCTATTTTGATTTCTCTTTGATTTTTATAGCAGAGCTCCATTGATTCCCTAACTTCAATTGTTAGCTATTTTCTCTTCTTCTCTAATCGATTCTCTCAGCTGACACCCCCCTTCGTCTCTTCTAGGCACTAACAGGTGATCTTCACTTGCTCCTTTATCTTCCTCTGTTGTTTTCTCCTGGCGCATTTCCATCCCAGGTAAAGTAACCAATCTGTCCACAATTATAACAGTCTTCTGAAAGTTGCTGGAAGTGTAGCTGAAATCTTCCTCCTTCTTCTATTTCTTCTTTGTTCTTCTCCAATTCTTGGGATCCTCTCAGCAGTTTCTCCTCTTCTGTATCTTCAGCGTCTCGAGCTGTTCCTCTAGCTCTCTTACCTCTCCCAAAGTCGTCGCTTCCTCCAGGCCTGATACGCCTCGGTCTATATCTCCTATTTCTTCTTTGCCAGTCATTGTAGGATAAAATCCTCTTGAACATAAAGCACCTTTAATCTCCAAATCTTCATCACTTTCTTCATCAGAACTCGAATCTCTTGTCTCCTTCTTCGTTCAACTTTCATCAGAGATCAAATCTCGTGTATCCTTCTTCGTTTCTCTCTTGCCAACTTCCTTCTGATCACAGAGTCATATCCACCCATGACCTCTCCATCATCACTCTCATCTTCATCATCCTCATCTTCTTTAAGTTCCATCCTCCTTACCTCCCTCTTTTCTTCCAGACCTCACATTTTCTTCCTTCTGGAGTTTTGATCCATCTTCATCGTCGTTTCTGCTTGTCCTCTATCTATTATTCGTCTTCATCTCTGATGTAACAATCACCCTGCTGGATGATCACTGAAAGCTGAGGATAAACATCCCTAAGCTGTACTTTTTGCTGAATCCGTATGTGAGAAAGGTGTACTAACTTCTGCCATTAGTTTTTCTAACACTATTTAATTAAAGGATTACTATTTTACCCCTATATCAATCGGTGTAATCACCTTCCTCTAGCCTTGCTGTCCTTTCTCCCCATTGTAACTACTCTTTTATATTCCTTTATTATGAATTATCTTATTTTAGACTGTATAGCCTATGGCTTCCCCCCCTGTAATTATTAATATAAACCTAACAACTCCAAATAAATTCAAATAAACTCCAAATAAATCAATTAAAAATCATGAATAATTAAAACCAATTTTTATTCCTATGTCACCAATTTATCAATTAGTGTTGGCTATCTTACCACAACCCATCAAATGCAAGTAAGTTAATCAACTTCAAAGCAATCCCAAAAACAAAGCCTTCTAACCTTACAACCCTTTGATTTTTATAAATTCCATTGTTTAATATGCACCCAAGTATCTTAATTGCCGAATAATGTCAGTACCTGATTCCCAACCCAATTCCAATCAAACCCCAGGGATACACAGAGCCTGCAAAATGCAATTTTTAATGAATCATTTGCCAAGCCTATGTAAAATTGTCATAACATCACATATTTTGTTAGGATGATTTTGTGCACTAGCCTGATCTCTGATCCTCTGCCTCGTCACGTCACACCTTGTCACGTGATGCACGTCAGTCACACGTTAGCCCCCCTCTCTCTCCTTTCCTCCGTTCTATAGCCTCATATAACAAGGGAAGAAAACGGTACAGACAAGCATTTAAAGTTTATACACTTAACCAAGTTATCCACATTCAATATTCCCCACTCACATTTGCTACAAAACTGAACCCAGGAATAAATAGATCGCTCAAAACATTTTAATTTTATTTTAATCCGTCATTTAATTCAATTAATTATACTCCGTCAACATATATTTAATTTATAAATTTACTACATCTCAACAAATAGTTTAAGGTTCGAATAACAGTTACTTTAACGATTTTAAAAGATTCGTGTCCACCTTCCTTTCTCTGTAGCTATTTCACCCCTGAAGGGAAACCCCAAAAACCTATGACCTTACGCCACCATTTTGTTTTGTAGGCTCAGCGCGACCGCATGTCGTAGTTTTAGCCCTGTAAAATCAAGCGCATGCGCACATCCCCTTAAGCCCATGCTTACCACACAATAGAACGATAACATTACGCTACAGCGTCACTATTTTATACCTTATACTCACACAATTACACATAACAGAGCTCACATTTGCGTAGAACTTTCAGTTCCACCACATACAAACAAGTTTAAGAGGCTTGAATCCATCGCAGTGGACCTCTAAGGTTAAAGTTATCATGTAGCACGCAACACAATTAACATTTAGCAATTAGCATTTAGCCGTAGCTTTAGGTACACTGTGACACCACACACATTTAGCATTTAGCATTAGCATTAGCCTTTAGCCAACTGCGGCCTACAACATGTAACAAAACCCCGCATTGCGTCTTTAATTGAGTACTGTTTCGTTTGTCCTAAATTTATTCTGCCGTGGGTATGGCTATTTCTATGAGCGATCCCCCCCAATGCAAATATCCCGTCGGACAGAAGCTGAGCAAGCCATCCCCAAGAAATGTCCCACCAACCCCAGTCCCAGACTGACCTGAAACTCATAATGCGTTGCCAGGATTTTGGCCCACCCTGGTGGTCGCCCCGTTCGTCACGAGGGCTTATCTAAACCTACAATGCTCTAAAATTTTATACATATCTTGGCCCCGACTGTTCTTGACTTACTATTCAAGCAACACATCTCTATAAACAATCCCTAAACTCTAACCACTTTTGCGCTATTTTTAAAATGTGTATAATGATTAGCCAGACCCCAGTCATCAGCAAAAACACCACCTGAGGCACGGTCATAATGGTACATTCCTCCAGTGTACACAAGCAGTAACAAAACTAACAACTTAGCTGTGTTTAGTCGGGTCATGACTCCAGACCGAAGTTAGCTTGAGTTAGCTTGGCGACTCCAAATGCAGCAAAGAAGGATTGCAGAACCACTCCTGGCAAGCTCGCCATTTGTCGTATCGGATGAGTGGTGGCAATTATTGCTGATGAACAAAAGGAGTCTGCTCATACGGAACGTTGATCATAAGGTTTATTCAGATCACAAGCTTCAGCGTGAGTGACAGACTCGCGAGGTCTGGAGAGCAGTGTCCTCCAATTCTAATGGCTGCTCTGCCCTTTCTTCTTCGTGTACCCCTATTTATAAACAATGCAACAAGATGGGCTCCCTCTTCTGGCCAATCACCAGTCTCCAACACACTTCCTGTCTATTGTATGTGACATTACACTAAACATTGCCTTTTGATACTAACATAACCAACATTCCATTTCTTCATGAAAAACATTTAACAAAGACATAATCTTAATACACTACAAATGCTATAACACTCAAGCAGCTCCAAGCTAACATTGTCAATAACCACGCCATTTTCAACGATATCCATCAGGTCTCAACATCAACACTGGCACGCATCCTAAAAAAAAAACATATTCAAATGAAGCAAATTTATCGAGTGCCTTTCGAGCGCAATTCCGAAAGGGTGAAACGACTGCGGCATGATTATGCAGAGGTATGTATTCACTTTAGCAGTGTGATCTTGCATACTGTCTCATAATCTTTTACTGTACTGTAATATGTATACTAGATCTACACTGAACTACACAATTTTGCCTGACACTGTTTTTCAGAGAGTTTTACGAATGGATGGAGAGGAGATCCAGCATGAGTTCATTTACGTAGATGAGGCTGGGTTCAACCTGACGAGAACACGAAGGAGGGGAAGAAACATCATTGGCCACAGGGCTATAGTCAATGTCCCAGGGCAACGTGGGGGTAATATAACACTCTGTGCAGCCATTACACAGAATGGGGTCCTCCACCGCCATGCCCATATGGGCCCTTACAACACAGCACTCATACTTACATTCTTGGACCAATTGCACAACATAACAGCAGCAAATCAAATCGATCATATGCAATACATTGTTGTCTGGGACAATGTGTCTTTCCACCGCTCTGCTCTGGTTCAGAACTGGTTTCAGCAACATCCACATTTCACCGTCCTATATCTTCCACCATACTCTCCATTCCTCAACCCTATAGAAGAGTTTTTCTCGGCATGGCGGTGGAAGGTATATGATCTCCGTCTCCAGGCTGAGGTACCCCTCATTCAAGCCATGGAGGAGGCCTGTGACCAGATGGAGGTAGCAGCAATGCAAGGATGGATTCGTCATTCAAGACGTTTCTTTCCAAGGTGTCTTGCTAATGACAACATTGCCTGCGATGTTGATGAAATTCTCTGGCCAGATCCAGCTAGGCGAAGAGACAATGTCTAGTTATTTTGTTTTTAAATTTTTTAACTTACAATACGTAAAGTGACGTTTGGTTACAGTATTATGAATCTCCATGTCAACATTTTGGGCGTGTTGAGAAATAAATGAGTATCTTCAGTCTGCAACATTGGTCTTGTGTAGTGTTTGGTGAATTTACATTATATTTGTACTTTGTTGATAGTAGCCTACTCTAATCATAGGGAAGTAGAAGTGCTAAAAGTGTTTTTGGTTTATCACAGCAGAGTGTAACTCGTGCAAACAGAGTATAGTAATGTGAAACGTGTGTGTTTCATATGGTAACAAAGTGTGGTTTTTAAAAAGAAGTGTATAGTTTTTACAAGAGTGTTTAATTTTGCAAAGGATCTGTAGTGTTTTGCTAATTGGGTGTGTGGTTGTGCTAATTGTGTGTAGTGTTTTGAAAACACGGGCCCTGTTTTGAAAATCGTGCTTAAGCAATCAAAAAAAACTGTAATCTCACCAAAAGGAGAAGGAGAGGCCGTAATGTGATTGGCCATCGGGCCATTGTTGGTGTTCCTGGGCAGCGTGGTGGCAATGTCACATTATGTGCTGCCATCAGCAATCATGGGGTTGTCCACCATCATGCCAACCTGGGGCCCTACAACACTCACCAGCTCCTCATTTTCCACAATCACATGCGAGATGCTTTGTTAGGGCAGCAGGATGAGCATCCCATCTATGTTGTTGTTTGGGACAATGTGAGTTTTCACAGAGCCCTCCAGGTTAGAGAGTGGTACAATATGAACCAAGGTTTTATCAATCTTTGCCTTCCACCGTACTCCCCTTTCCTAAACCCCATTGAGGAATTCTTCTCCTCATGGCGGTGGAAGGTATATGAACGCCAACCTTACACCAGGGTAAATCTCCTGCAAGCCATGGGACTTGCCTGTGGTGACATAGGTGTGGAGGCATGCCAAGCCTGGATACGGCATGCCAGGGGTTTTTTCCCCCGTTGCCTGGCCAGACAAAATGTGGCCTGTGATGTGGATGAAGTCCTGTGGCCTGACCCAGTACGGAGACATGATGCTGTGGCTGAGTAATGCACTTATTTGTATATTTTTGTACTTTATTTTTACATGGGCTTACTGTACACAAGTGGCAAACGCATAAGATTTCTGTTTGTTTTTACAAGTGCTACATGTAAATGCACAAGATTTCTGTTTTGTCTTTTTGTACAAGTGCTAAATGCACAGTTTTTTTTTGTTTTGCAACATGCATTTAGCCTACAGTGAACAATAAACATTTATTTCTCCAGCTTCATGTCCTGAGCATTGTGTTTTCTATTTTTCTACGTAGTGTTTAGTGACTGTTCAGTAGTGTTTTTTATTTTGATTGACTCGGGGCACGATTTGACAACATAGTTCAGTTTTGAGCACAGATTGAACTGTTTTGAGGTGAAAGTTTGGTTTTGCAAGAAGAGTCTGAGGTTTTGTGAATGTAGCTTGAAAATTGGGTTTTGTGTTCACAGTTAAGAGAAAAGGAGAGCAGCTTTCAAGAAATGTGTCTTAGCAATCGAGAAAAACTGTAAGATGGCTGCCAGGTCATTGCGGAGTGTGTTCATGAGAGAGAGAGAGAGAGAGAGAGAGAGAGAGAGAGAGAGAGAGAGAGAGAGAGAGAGAGAGAGAGAGCACGAGAGAGAGAGTGAGAGAGTTTGTGGGAACACACAACACAATAAACACTCAAACAAACAAAAACATGGTTAAAAATCAATTAAAAACACAACACCAAATCTTCCTCCACAGTAACTAAACACAACAGCCTCTGAATACCCCATATACTCATAAACAGCCCAGTGTTATTAACCAGTTTGTAATAGGAAAACTCAACCCTCAGTCTCGCTGCCAACATCCCCTCCAGCATTCCCACCACATCCACAGACCCCTGTCCCCGAATACTGTTCTTTCGTGTCTTCCAAATTTCTAATTTAGCTGCCCCTGACACAAAGTTAAGCAAAAAAACGACACCCCTTTGAATGAACCTGTACTTTGGCCCAAATATAAACAGTTGGGAAGAGAAAACCTCTCCCAGAGCTGAGAACCAGCTAGTGATCAGGTCAATCATCCCGACCAACCTGGGATACTCTAAGAACAGATGTGCCAGAGTTTCAGACTCAGCACAGAATGGACACCCCTCCCCAACAGTAGAATCCAGGTGTACCAGTTGCTGTTGGTGGCTATAGCTCCATGCATTATCCTCCATTGGAGGTCAGCTGTCCTCTTATCAATAGGCAGTTTATATAAAGACCGCCAACAGCCTTTTGGGGAGGCACCTGGACCAAACACACCCGCCCACTTCGTCGATTTTACCCCTTCCAGGGAAGAAGCACGGTACACTTTTACACATAATAATAATATGCCATTTAGCATATTATGTACAT